>NW_013571203.1:2437-2594 GCF_000499745.2 Eimeria mitis | reverse complement strand
CTCTTGCTCTTGCTGCTGCTCTTGCTGCTGCTCCTGCTGCTGCTCCTGCTGCTGCAGCAGCAGCAGCAGCTGCTGCTCCTCACTTACAGGCACGAAGAAAGCCTGCATCTCTTTCATAACATCTCTCTCTAGCAGCAACTCAATATCTGCTGCGTCA
>NW_013571203.1:1474-1540 GCF_000499745.2 Eimeria mitis | reverse complement strand
TGGCAGCAACTGCTGCTCCTTTGCAGCAGCAATATATTTGTTAAGGGTTTGTATGAGGGTACCCTG
>NW_013571203.1:1211-1374 GCF_000499745.2 Eimeria mitis | reverse complement strand
CTGCTGCTGCTGCTGCTGCTGCTGCTCCTGCTGCTGCTGCTGCTGCTGCTGCTGTTGCTGCTGCTGCTGCGGGTACCCCCGTCGATGAGCACCCAGGAGAGGCCCCCAATACCCAGGGCCCCTGCTGCCAGCAGCAGGGGGCTCCAGGGTCTCTCTGGTTTGC
>NW_013571203.1:0-356 GCF_000499745.2 Eimeria mitis | reverse complement strand
GGGGGCCCCCGGGGGGCCCCCTGAGGGTTTAGGGTCTAGGGTTTAGGGTTTAGGCTGGGCCCTACACCGGGTCTGCAGGGGTACGCCCCCCGAGGGTTTAGGGTTTAGGGTTTATGATTTATAGGATAGCACACACAGGGGCTACAGGGGGGCCCCTTGAGGGTTTAGGGTTTAGGGTTTAGGGTTTAGAATTTAGGGTTTAGGGTTTAGGGTTTAGGGTTTGGGCCCTCAGGGGGGCCCTCAGGGGGGCCCCCTGAGGGTTTGTATGGGGTGGGGGCCCCCAGGGGAGCCCCTACAGCACCACCATGCATAGGTATAGGAATACATATATATATATATATATATATATATATATA
>NW_013571202.1:7422-7598 GCF_000499745.2 Eimeria mitis | reverse complement strand
TATATATATATATATATAGATATATGTAGATATATATATATATATATATATATATAAAATATATATTATACAATAATATATATTTAAAATAAATAAATAAAATATATTTGCTTTCTATTTTTCTTTTTTTCTTTTTCTTTTTATCTGAATGATGTAAAACACAACGCATGCAGCTG
>NW_013571202.1:6777-7055 GCF_000499745.2 Eimeria mitis | reverse complement strand
CAGCAGCAGCAACAGAAACGATTCGTTTGTTTGTAGCTGCAACTTACTTTTTGCTGCAGGCATTTCCGCCTGTTTTCCTTATTCTTAATAAATAATATTTACGTGTATTTATATTGTTTTACATCAATAGATAGAAACTAAAAAAAAAAATAAAATAAAATCAAATCAAATCAAATCAAATCAAATCAAATAAAATAAAATAAAATAAAATAAAATAAAATAAAATAAAAATTCTTAGGGTTACACACAATATGAATACTTCTGCTTACAACGCAGCC
>NW_013571202.1:6446-6677 GCF_000499745.2 Eimeria mitis | reverse complement strand
AAAAATAAAATAAAATAAAATAAAATAAAATAAAATAAAATAAAATAAAATAAAATAAAATAAAATAAACTTCTTAGGGATACACACAAGATGAATGCTTCTGCTTACAACGCAGCCAGCTGTTACTGCAACAGAACCTAAAAAAATATATGCATGCATGCATGCATGCATGCATGCATGTACTTTTTTAGAATGCATGCATGCATGCATGCATATGGCTTTATATATTGT
>NW_013571202.1:5709-6346 GCF_000499745.2 Eimeria mitis | reverse complement strand
ATGCATGCATGCATGCATGCATGCATGCATGCATGCATATATTTTTTTAGAATGCATGCATGCATGCATGCATGTATATGGCTTTATATATTGTATGCATGCATGCATGCATGTATATGCCTGTATGTACTGCATGCATGCATGCATGCATGCATGTATATTCCTGTATATACTGCATGCATGCATGCATGCATGTATATGGCTGTATATATTGTATGCATGCATGCGTGCATGCATGTTTATGCCTGTATATACTGCATGCATGCATGCATGCATGCATGCATGCATGCATGCATGTATATGGCTGTATATATTGTATGCATGCATGCATGCATACATTCTTGTATATAGAGCATACCCTACTGTGTGTTTAGCTATCGTAGTTTAGATTAGGGTTTATAAAGAAATAAATTTATAGAATATTCAGCTGTTTTCTTTCTAGTATACTAAACCCTAAAAACCCTAAACCCTAAAAACCCTAAACCCTAAAAACCCTAAACCCTAAACCCTAAACCCTAGGCCGTACAGGGTATTAGAGAGAAGAATTTGTTTAGTAAGCATATTTAGAGGGAAGGTACGCATGCAAGACAACTATAGTACTGTATTAAGAACAAATACAACTACATATGCATGCATG
>NW_013571202.1:5277-5609 GCF_000499745.2 Eimeria mitis | reverse complement strand
TAGTTTAGATTAGGGTTTATAAAGAAATAAATTTATAGAATATTCAGCTGTTTTCTTTCTAGTATACTAACCCCTAAAAACCCTAAACCCTAAAAACCCTAAACCCTAAAAACCCTAAACCCTAAACCTTAAAAACCCTAAACCCTAAACCCTAGGCCGTAGATACAGCAGGGTATTAGAAAAAAGAATTTGGTTAGTAAACATATTTAGAGTGAAGGTATACATGCAAAACAACTATAGTACTGTATTAAGAACAAATACACATACAAAGAACGCATGCATAATGCATGCATGCATGCATGCATGTATGCATACATGCATGCATGCATCCA
>NW_013571202.1:4809-5177 GCF_000499745.2 Eimeria mitis | reverse complement strand
CGAAAGAAGTATACTCAAGAAAAAAAAAAAAAAAACAAATGCATTGAGAGGAGCTGCGTAAGCCGAGAATAACTTCTATAGAAACTCTTTTATTTTCTTTTTATATAATTTTGTTTATATATTGTTGCAGCAGGAAACAACCTGCATATATTTTGCTTGTTTTTTTCATATTATTATATTCTGGTGTATTGACAGCTGAGAAGAGTTCTAATTCTTTTTAAAAAAAAACAAAGAGAAGGGTTATCTATAGGAAAAAGGGTTTAGGGTTTAGGGTTTAGGGTTTAGGGTTTAGGGGTATTGTATCTATGCTTATGAGTAACATATTAAAGAGGAAAATGAAACTACAGAAAGTTTAATAAATTATTTTT
>NW_013571202.1:4548-4709 GCF_000499745.2 Eimeria mitis | reverse complement strand
AAAACAAAGAGAAGGGTTATCTATAGGAAAAAGGGTTTAGGGTTTAGGGTTTAGGGTTTAGGGTTTAGGGTTTAGGGGTATTGTATCTATGCTTATGAGTAGCATATTAAAGAGGAAAATGAAACTACAGAAAGTTTAATAAATTGTTTTTTCGTTTTTCT
>NW_013571202.1:3811-4396 GCF_000499745.2 Eimeria mitis | reverse complement strand
ATAGAAGTGTATGTATAGTAAGGAAATTAATAAATATATTAAATAAATATTTATAGTAAATAAATATAAATAGAATGAGGGTGGTAGTGGCAGTGAAATAAAAACATTATATGAGCTTATGATGATAAAAATATTATATTATAAATAAAAATAAAAAAAAATAAAAAAATAAAAAAAATAAAAAAATAAATAAATAAATGATGATGGTAGAAATATGAATAGAGAACAATTCAATATGAATATATGAAAAAGAAAGCATATAAAAATGTTTTAAATAAAAAAATACAAACAGAAAGAATATACAAAACGTATTAAATTTTATATTATAAAGATAGCGTTATAGCTCAGTTTATTTTTTTTTTTATATGAAAAAGGTTTAATACGTTTTGAGATATAAAATTCCTTCATATTGTTTATGCTGACTTGAGTAACGGTGTTTATAAATTAAAGTATAAAATAAAATAAATAAAATAAAATAAATAAAAAGTATAAATAGAAATCACAAAAAAAAATTACAATTCAATAAAAAAAGAAAAAAAAAAATGGAAAAATACCTAAAGGTCATGCAAAATGGAGTCCAGCGAT
>NW_013571202.1:3164-3711 GCF_000499745.2 Eimeria mitis | reverse complement strand
ATAGAAGTGTATGTATAGTAAGGAAATTAATAAATATATTAAATAAATATTTATAGTAAATAAATATAAACAGAATGAAGGTGGTAGTGGCAGTGAAATAAAAACATTTATGATGATAAAAATATTATATTATAAAAAAATAAAAAAAAAATAAAAAAATAAAAAAAAAAAATAAATAAATAAATAAATGATGATGATAGAAATATGAATAGAGAACAATTCAATATGAATACATGAAAAAGAAAGCATATAAAAATGTTTTAGATAAAAACATACAAACAGAAAGAATATACAAAATGTATTAAATTTTATTTTTTTTTATATGAAAAAGGTTTAATACGTCTTGACGTATAAAATTCCTTCATATTGTTTATGCTGACTTGAGTAACGGTGTTTATAAATTAAAGTATAAAATAAAATAAATAAAATAAAATAAATAAAAAGTATAAATAGAAATCACAAAAAAAATTACAATTCAATAAAAAAAGAAAAAACTCTAATAAAGGAAAAAAATAGCTAAAGGTCATGCAAAATGGAGTCCAGCGCC
>NW_013571202.1:2710-3027 GCF_000499745.2 Eimeria mitis | reverse complement strand
CGGAGATATATTTAACAACGTAATTGCCGCTCTGAAGCTTTTTCTGTGTTTGTGCTGTCGTAGGGTTTCTGTATACTATGCATGCGCATGCAAGCAGAAGTTTTCTTTTTTTATATATAAGCTACAGCGATCCATAGACATTCCGGTGAGAGCTTGCAAGACATTTATTATTAATAATAATAATATTATTATTATTAATATTAATAACCGGCACCCCCCGGTGTGTGTATTTACATACACCGGGAGGTGCCGGATGATGCTAGTTTAGTTGAGGTTTCAGCTAGCGTGATGGAGCTTGTGTGTGATCATTCCTGTTT
>NW_013571202.1:1996-2610 GCF_000499745.2 Eimeria mitis | reverse complement strand
AAATAAAATAAAATAAAATAAAATAAAATAAAATAAAATAAAATGAAATAAAATAAACACTAGTTGGTTAGATACGTAAACCCCAATAAAGCGGAGATATATTTAACAACGTAATTGCCGCTCTGAAGCTTTTTCTGTGTTTGTGCTGTCGTAGGGTTTCTCTAGACTATGCATGCGCATGCAAGCATAAGTTTTTTTTTTTATATATAAGCTACAGCGATCGATAGACATTCCGGTGAGAGCTTGCAAGACATTTATTATTAATATAATTTATTATATACACCGGGGGGTGCCGGATGATGCTAGGTTAGTTGAGGCTTCAGCTAGCGTGATGAAGCTTGTGTGTGATCATTCCTTTTCTTGTTTACAGTTACTGCTGTTTTGCATGTTAGATACTCGTGCCGGTGTGTTTCCCTGGCAGGCACACAACGGTGGGGTTAAGTAAGAAAGCATAGACTGAGATCAAATTTTATAAGAAATAAAACGTTGCATATGTCGCGTATACACCCCAGCATTGTTGCATACAGAAGGCTTGTGGCATGCAGAAGATAGATACCCTGCTTCAGTTGATAGTGACGGGATAAATTCAATAGAGCAGTGTAAACACCACACAC
>NW_013571202.1:718-1782 GCF_000499745.2 Eimeria mitis | reverse complement strand
CGAATGTTTGCTCTCGTGTTCCTCCTCGTGTGTTAACTGGATCGACTCTCGCAGAGCTGCTTTCTGCTCACGACAGGCACGACCACGTGCATGCACTTCTCAGTCGTTCCGCACAGCGTCTCTGCACTGCGTTGAAAGCTCCTCGGCTCCAACACTTTGGGGCTTTTATTTTACCCCTTTTGCCGTAGAGGATGCAAACTCCGTTGGGAGAGCTGAGAAAGATACTCTCATTGCTTCCCTTTAGACAGACCTCAACAGGATGCCGGCGCCCCCGCCGCTGCGTCATCCACGATATAGTTAGCTCTACGCTGCGGTGAACTGATCCAACGTAACAGCCCCCCTATCATGGTAACATTACCTGTTTCTGAATTTTGCTCGCGGAAACTGCATCAATGAATACACAGGTACTGTCCAGCTGCTGCAGCTTCAGATACCTCTCCCGCCTGGCTGCCTCCACTGCTGCAGAAGCGCTGCTAGGGTTGCTTGAGGCAGTCAGGCTCAAGTAGCGCTAGGAGCTCTTGAGCATCAGTGCGGAGCTGGGCGAGCATAGAAAGGGCTCGACGAGGAGCTGCCACTGAGGCGGCTGCCTCTGTCTGCCCCCCACTGTTCCGCACGTTGCTCGGAGGCCAGGGGGTTCCCTGGCCTCCAAGCACCGAGTGCACCGTTGGAGTGCTGCTCACCAGGGCCCGATACTTCTCGACGTAGAGCTCTATCGATAACTTCTCTGGTTCTTTTTTTTTGTTAATTTTGCCATAGCCTGTTCTTTTACTAAACATACACTGCGTTTTATCTAGGAATAATTACATAGTTCTGTTGGTTTCAGCACGAGCGCTACCTTTGCTTAGATACAGCCACCAACGTCGTAGCTCTTCATCTGCATTTAAATGGCAAAAGTACACCACCAGAAAAATAGGGGTTTCCCCCTCCTCCCCTCATCATCTCAGCTCCAATCGTATTTGGAGGGCTAGAAAGGGTCAAAGCCTTCTCCATGAATTGTTTTCTTTGTAAAAACTTTTTCAGCTGGATGGGCTGGGGATCCTGCGCTGCGTACTAGTGCGGCGAGG
>NW_013571202.1:0-622 GCF_000499745.2 Eimeria mitis | reverse complement strand
TATATATATATATATATATATATATATATATATATATATATATATATATATATATATATATATTTACGAAGAAGAGAAAACGGAAGTTTATGTGAGTATTGAGGCATCCAATAGTGCTTTCTCGTTTGTTATCTGTGTTGAGGCCATCACAAGTACTCAGTGCACAGGGCCAACCACGTGTAGGAATGGGGTCAGCAGCTTGCACCTGCCTTTCTGAACTATGCAGCGCTATAAACTGTAGTGGAAACCCTCAGCATTTGCTGAGGAGTTCTGTAACTACAAAAGCGGCAAGAGGCTTAGGAAAAGAGTTCCACCACCGCAGATGACAGCGTGCAACCCCTTTCGAGTTTCTAGGCTTTCCGTACGCAGAAACACAACAGCTTGGGTTGCTGAGGAGAGGAGACGGCCTCTCATTAGTTTCAGCGCTCGTCTTTGCCCCTTTGCCGCAAGACAATCCGACTTGCACGAGAAACCCATACCATGATGCAGGCAATACGTTCGGTGTGAGGTTCTCTGTGTATCTCCACGTGCATGCATGCTGTATTCTAAACGGTAAGTATCTGTTTGAATGTCATCTACAGTTTTATTGTGCATGCGGCGTGGCGGGGCTTTCTGTGTTTGC
>NW_013571201.1:5177-7420 GCF_000499745.2 Eimeria mitis | reverse complement strand
GCAGCAGCAGCAGCAGCAGCAGCAGCAGCAGCAGCAGCAGCAGCAGCAGCAGCAACAGCAGCAGCAGCAGGAGGAGGAGATGAAATAGCAGCTACGATAGTTGCTGCATTGTAGCAGCAGTAGGTAAACTAACAGCACCACCAACAACAGCAGCAGCAGCAGCAGCACCAGCAGCAGCAGCAGCAGCAGCAGCAGTACTTGCAGTAGCAGCAGCGAGACAAGCAGCAGCATTAGCAGCACAAGCAGCAGCAGCACAAGCAGCAGCAGCACAAGCAGCAGCAGCACTAACAGCAGCACCAACAGCACTAGCAGCAGCAGCACAAGCAACAGCAGCAGCACAAGCAACAGCAGCAGCACAAGCAGCAGCAGCACTAGCAGCAGCAGCAACAGCACTAGCAGCAGCAGCAGCAGCAGCAGCAGCAACAGCACTAGCAGCAGCAGCAGCAGCACCAACAGCACTAGCAGCAGCAGCACAAGCAGCAGCAGCAGCAGCAGCAGCACGAGAATTCCGCGTTGCAGCTGAACATATGTGTGTACCTGCTGCAGTACGATCATCAGTAAGGAGCCACGAAGCAGCAACAGCAGTGCTGCTGTCTCCTCTTCTTTTTGCTTCGGCTCGGATAGCGCAATATAATAAAAATAAAAACGGACGCTCCTCCAGCAGCTGCCGACGCTGCTGCAGCTCCTCACTCGTGCTGCTGCTGCTGCTGCTGCTGCTGCTGCTGTTGTCTGCTGCACACTCGCAGTCAAACGTCACCCACGGAGATACACCGCCTCTCCTGCTGCTGCTGCTGCTGCTGCTGCTGCTGCTGCTGCTGTCAGAGTTCAGCAGCACAAAATATGATCCCCACAGCTGGTCTTCGAGTTTATACTTGAGTAACCTCTCCCTGCTGCTGCTGCTGCTGCTGCTGCTGCTGCTGCTGCTGCTGCTGCTGCTGCTGCTGAAGTCTGCTGAGAAGCGCTGCTGCTGCTGCCTGTGCAGCTGCTGCGGTGTCTCCACCTGCTGCAGCAGCAGCAACTCCAAGACACCAGGAGAAAGCTCGCTCTCTCCCTCCCCCAGCAGCACCCCGGGGGCCCTCAGGGCCTCGTAGCTCTCCCGCACCACCACAGGCAGCAAAGGCACAGAAAAAAACAGAGGCAGCAGCTGCGCATACACCCCAACACACATAGACATATACAGCTGCCTATACACCCCAACACACACAGAGAAAGATACAGATGAGAGAAAGAAAAAAAACAGAGGCAGCAGCTGCGTATACACCCCAACACACACAGAAATATGCAGCTGCCTATACACCCCAACACACATAGAAACATGCAGCTGCGTATACACCACCGCGGGGGGCCCCTGTGGGGCCCCCCGCGGTGGTGTATGTTCTTACACTTAGAGAGAAGAGCTTGGGTATGGGGTCTGTGCCTATGAGGCCCGTATGTATGGCGGTGAGTATGAGTGTGTGGAGCTGGGATCGTGTGTGGGATCGTGTGTGGGGTTGGAGTTGGTGGTGTGGGGTGTAGTGTGTGGGGTGCGAGAGAGGAGCAGCAAAAAGGAGACAGTAAGCTATGTCTGCTGCTGAGCTGTCTCCGCACCCCACACTGCTGTATACTGCAGCAGCAACACCAGAAACCCAGCTATCTATGAGGGGGGCCTCGCAGGGGGCCCCCCGCTGCTGCTGCTGCAGTGCCCACCCTTCATCTACCCAGGGGGCCCCCCCCCCCTTTCCCCCTGCTGCTGCTCCTCCTCTTCCTGCTGCTGCTGCTGCTGCTGTTGCTGCTATTGCTGCTGCTGGAAACCCAGCAGCAGCAGAGAATATACCGCTGCTGCTTGCTGCTTCTGCTGCTGCTGTTAGTGCTGCTGCTGATAGGTGCAGCAGAGCAGCAGACTCTAAACAACCAAATCTATAACACAGCAGCAGCAGCACCATTGCTGGCCGCTGCAGACACACCACGCAGCTGTACATACACCCCACACTATGCATGCAACAGCACCAGCAACAGCAGCAAAGACAGCAGCAACAGCAGCAGCAGCAGCAGCAGCAGCAGTAGTAGTAGCAGCAGCGTTTCTTATAGAAAGACCAGTAGCAACAACCATCAGCAGCAGCAGCAGCAGCAGCAGCTGCTGCTGCTGCTGCTGCGCGGGCACCCCGCAGCAACGGCAGCTGCACTGACAAACACCACCACACCACCTCCACCACCACCACCACCACCACCAGCACCACCACCACCAACAGCAGCAGCAGCAGCAG
>NW_013571201.1:2018-3240 GCF_000499745.2 Eimeria mitis | reverse complement strand
CAACAGCAGCAGCAGCAGCAACAGCAGCAGCAGCAGCAACAGCAGCAGCAGCAGCAGCAGCAGCAGCAGTATGCTGACGAGCAGGTCTCCGCTCCTGAAGGCTAAGTATACAGCAGACCACCACAAGCTGCTGGGGGGCCCCTGAGGAGACACCGCAGCTGTCTCTTCTGCTGCTGCTAGCTGCAGCCACGGCAGCAGCAGATCTGTGCTGCAGCACAAGTGCTGCTCTGCATCTCCTCCTCCTGCTGCTGCTCCTGCTGCTGCTGCTGCTGCTGCTGCTGCTGTTGCTGCCTGCAGCAGCAAATCAGGGGCCCCCGCAGCAAGCCGTCTGTCCTCTTCTAGTGCAGCAACAGCAGCACATATATACAGACGCAGCAGCGGGGGGGGGGGCCCCCCCCCTGTCTCCTTGGGGGGCCCCCCTGCTGTACCCTGGGGGGCCCCCTCTCTCCAAGCCTCAACACACCGCAGCAGCCGCAGCAGCAGCCGCAGCCAGCTGCTGCAGTGTTGCTGCTGCTCTGGTGTCCATACACCCCAGCTATCGAAAGCAGAAGCTTTTACAGATACACCATTTGTTGCTGCTGCTGCTGCTGCTGCTGCTGCTGTTGCTGCTGCAGTTGCAGCTTTCTCTTGTCTTACAGCAGCAGCAGCAGCAGCAGCTGCTGCTGCTGCAGCAGGCAGCTGCTGCAGCAGCAAAGCCAAACCCCTCCCATCCTCCTGCTGCTGCAGCACACGCACAGCAGGCAACGCATACAGCAGCTGCTCCTCTGGCGCCGTCAGCAGCGGGTGGGGTTTCAGGGGCCCCTGTGTACCCTCAGGGGGGCCCCCCAGGGGGGCCCCCAGGGGGCCCCCCCCGAGGGGGGCCCCCCCCAGGGGGGCCCCCTCTGCATGCGCAGCGAGAGAGTCTGCTGCTGCTGCAGGCAAGTCTAGCTGCTGCATGAGTGCTGCTTTTGCTGCTGCCCAGCTGCTGAGGTCTCTCTCTATTTCAACAGCAGCAAGAAGCTGCTGCTGTGCTGCTGCTGCGTTGCTGATTGCTGCTGCTGCTGCTGTTTTATATAAACGCCTAAGAGAGCGAAAAGCAGCAACATCGACACCACTGCTGCTGCCTTCTAGCCCAATAAACCACTCTTGCTGCTGCTGCTGCTGCTGCTGCTGCTGCGCTGCTGCTGCCGCTGCAGGATCAGCAGCAGCAGCACTCCCCCCACCCCCACCCCCAGCTGCTGCA
>NW_013571201.1:1166-1440 GCF_000499745.2 Eimeria mitis | reverse complement strand
TGCTGCTGCCGCTGCAGGATCAGCAGCAGCAGCACTCCCCCCACCCCCACCCCCAGCTGCTGCAGCAGCACCTGCTGCTGCTGCTGCTGAGGAGGCACCTAAACCGTCAAAACCTAATACTGCAGCACGAGCAGCAACTGCTGCTGCACGGGTACGCTGCAGCAGCGGGGGGGGCCCCTCCTCGGGGGCCCCCAAACGAGACAGCAACTCAGCCCATCCGTTTTGCTTCGGCAGAGCAGCAGCAGCAGCAAACTCCCCCTGTAGTGTTGTCATC
>NW_013571201.1:0-1066 GCF_000499745.2 Eimeria mitis | reverse complement strand
CTGCTGCTGCTGCTGTTGCTGCTGCTGCTGCTGCTGCTGCTGTTGCTGCTGCTGCTGCTGCTGCTGCTGCGGTTGGGGAGAGGAGACACTCAGCTCTGGCCGCAGCACACAGAGCCAGCCGCTGCTGCTGCTGCTGCTGCTGCTGCTGCTGCAGCTGCTGCTGCTGCTGCAGCTGCTGCAGCAGCAGCAGCAGCAAACAGATCTACTGGTGGAGAAGGGGGTTAAGGGCTGAGAACGAATCCAAACAAACCCTAAACCCTAAACCCTAAACCCTAAACCCTAAACCCTAAACCCTAAACCCTAAACCCTAGATATCAAACCCTAAACCCTCAAGCCCCAACCACAAAAGAGATAAACACCATAATATTTATTTGTTTATCTCTTCTTTCTCATCCACCCCCCTGCTGCAGCAGCAGCAGCAGCTGCTGCTGCTGCTGCTGCTGCTGCTGTTGCTGCTGCTTGCATGCGTGTCATCGGGGCCCCTTTCTCCTCGTTGCTGCTGTCTAGTATTTTATTTTTGTTTTTGTTTTGTTGTTTTTATTTATTTATTTTAATTTAATTTATTAAAATATATAAAACACAAACAGAGACACCAAAACGCATGCACTGCAGCTCCCTATACACCCCGGACAGCTCCCCCCAGACACGCAACTTGCTGCTGCTGCTGCTGCTGCTGCTGCTGCTGCTGCTGCAGGTGTTGCTGCTGCTGTTGCTGTTGGCTAACAGCATTACGATATCAGTGAACCAAGGAGATTGAGGAGCTGCTGCAGCAGCAGCTGCTGCTGCTGCTGCTGGTGTTGCTGCTGCTACTGCTACCACCGTTTCTGTTGTTCTTGTTGCTGCTGTTGTTGCTGCTGCCTCTGCTGCAGCTGCCGCCAGGGGTGCGGGGTGGGTGTATTGTGCTGTTGCTGCTGCTGCTTCTGCTGCTGCTGCATTCACTCCTGGTGTTGCTCCTGTACGTGCTGCCCCTGCTGTTGCTGCAGCAGCAGCAGCAGCAGCTGCTGCTGCTGCTGCTCTACATGGAGGGTCAGTTGCCTTCAGAACAGCAGCACACTGCAGCAGCAGC
>NW_013571200.1:5640-7423 GCF_000499745.2 Eimeria mitis | reverse complement strand
TTTAGGGTTTAGGGTTTAGGGTTTGTGTGTTGGTGCAGGTTCCGTATCATCACTAAGCAGCGGTTCATCTGGTGCTGCTGCTGCTGCTGCTGTTGCTGCAGTAGAGAGTAGGTGGGAGAGTATAGAGAGTGTATGGGGGCAGCAGCAGCAGCAGCGTTTGCTGCTGCTGCAGCAGGAGGAGGAGAATTTATATGAGGGTCTAGCAGCAGCAGCAGCAGCACTAGAGACAGAAGCAGAAGCAGCAAGAAGATACACAACAGAAAGAATAACAGATCTATGCAGACAAACAGAAACACAAATTAAAATTTTCGCGCAGCAGCTTGCTGCTGCTGCTGCAGCAGAAATAAATAACTTTGCTGCTGCTGATAATATAGATGAACAAGACCCTAGAACACAGTTCCTTAATAAAAGGTATACACAAACCCTAAACCCTAAACCCTAAACCCTAAACCCTAAACCCTAAACCCTAAACCCTAAACAATACACAATAAACAATAAACAATAAACAGGAACGAGAACAATAAACTGCAGCAGTGGAGCAACTCAGAGTCTCTCTAAACCCTAAACCCTAAACCCTAAACCCTGCCAAACCCTAAACCCTAAACCCTAAACCCTAAACCCTAATTCTGTGTGTTGTGATTTGTAGAGAGGATGTATTAGCAGCAATAACAGCACTAGCTGAGCAGCAGCAGCAGGCAGTGACAGCAACAGAGGANGAGAGGATGTATTAGCAGCAATAACAGCACTAGCTGAGCAGCAGCAGCAGGCAGTGACAGCAACAGAGGATCTGCTGCAGCAGCGGCTGCAGCAGCAGCAGAAGCAGTGGTTTGCTGCTGAGGAAGAAAGGCAGCACCGCAGACACGTGCTGCGGGTGATGGAGCTGCACAGCCTCACAGCAGCACTGCAGCAGCAAGTTGCTGCAGCAGCAGCTAAAATTAAATCCGCTATTGCTGCCAGCAGATGATACTTATACCTGCTGCTGCTGCTGCTGCTGCTGCTGCTGCTGCAGCAGCAGCAGCTGCTGCTGCTGCTGCTAACGCGCAAAGACAATTCAATGAAATAAACCGAGTTACAAATGTTGCTGCTGCTGCAGCTGTTCCTTCTGCTGCTGCTGCAGCAGCAGCAGCAGCAGCAACTGATGCTGCTGCTGCTGCTGCGTACCACAGTTTCAGATACGATAACGCATCCATACTGCACGCAGCAGCAGCAGCAGCAGCTGCTGCTGCTGCTGCTGCTGCTGCTTCTGCCGCGATAGAAGCGGCTACAGCCAGCACACGAACAGGGGCACTGCAACAGCAGCACCAGCAGCAGCTGCTGCTGTTTCTGCTGCTGCTTCTCCACGTAGCTGCTGCTGCTCTTGCTGCTGCTTCACGCAGAGGCTGCTGCTGCTGCTGCTGCTGCTGCTGCTGCTGCTGTTTCTACAGGTTGTTGCTGCTGTTTTGCTGCAGGTTCTGCGCCATCTCGTTTGAGGCCCGCGCAACGATCGCATGAGACTCATACCTGACACACAGCAGCAGCAGCAGCAGCAGCAGCAGCAGCAGAGTAGCAGCAGCAGCAGCAGCAGCAGAGTAGCAACAGCAGGAGCAGCAACAGCATCAGTAGCAGCAGGAGCAGCTGCAGCACCACGACCAGCAGCAGCAACAGCAGCACCAAGAGAAGCAGCAGCAGCACCAGGAAGAGCAGTAGCAGTAGCATCAGCAGCAACATCAGCAGCAGCAGCAGCAACATCAGCAGCAGCAGCAGCAGCACGAACACCAGCAGCAGCAGCAGCACCACCACCACC
>NW_013571200.1:4945-5499 GCF_000499745.2 Eimeria mitis | reverse complement strand
CAGCAGGAGCATACATTCTATCCATGCATTTGGCGATGCAGATCTGATCCGTTTTGTTTAATTCGTCGCTAAATTTGCTGCCCCCTAAACATTTCTCAAAACACGTCTTTTGGACTTGCTGCACACAAACCCTAAACCCTAAACCCTAATAAACCCTAATAAACCCTAATAAACCCTAAACCCTAGAGAGTAGATATTAGAGGTTAGATGTTAGATAGTAAAGCGTAAACACTAAACATTAAACATTTCTCAAAACGCGGGTTCTGGACTTGCTGCACACAAACCCTAAACCCTAAACCCTAAACCCTAATATGTCTTCGTCTGCAGTCGTTGAACACAAACCCTAAACCCTAAACCCTAAACCCTAGACCTGCCTCGTTAAGAACGCTGAGGACCATGAGACTCAGCAGCTGCTGCGCATCCTGCAGCGTTGCTCCATTATCGCTGCTGCTGCTGCTGCTGCTGTTGCTGCTGCTGCTGCTGCTGCTGCTGCTTCCAAACATCTTCCGTTACAACCAATGTGCTGCTGCTGCTGTTGCTGCTGCTGCCTGTAT
>NW_013571200.1:4033-4845 GCF_000499745.2 Eimeria mitis | reverse complement strand
CAGCAGGAGCATACATTCTATCCATGCATTTGGCGATGCAGATCTGATCCGTTTTGTTTAATTCGTCGCTGAATTTGCTGCCCCCCAAACATTTCTCGAAACACGTCTTTTGCACTTGCTGCACACAAACCCTAAACCCTAATAAACCCTAAACCCTAATAAACCCTAAACCCTAATAAACCCTAATAAACCCTAAACCCTAAACCCTAGAGAGTAGATATTAGAGAATAGAGATTAAACCGTAAACATTAAACACTAAACATTTCTCGAAACACGTCTTTTGGACTTGCTGCACACAAACCCTAAACCCTAAACCCTAATAAACACTAAACCCTAATAAACCCTAAACCCTAAACCCTAAACCCTAGAGAGTAGATATTAGATATGAGAGATTAAACCGTAAACATTAAACATTAAACATTTCACGAAACACGTCTTCTGTACTTGCTGCACACAAACCCTAAACCCTAAACCCTAAACCCTAATAAACCCTAATAAACCCTAAACCCTAAACCCTAAACCCTAGACAGTATATATATTAGATATGAGAGATTAAACCGTAGACACTAAACATTAAACATTTCACGAAACGCAGATTCTGGACTTGCTGCACACAAACCCTAAACCCTAAACCCTAAACCCTAATATGTCTTCGTTTGCAGTCGTTGAACACAAACCCTAAACCCTAAACCCTAAACCCTAGACCTGCCTCATTAAGAACGCTGAGGACCATGAGGCTCAGCAGCTGCTGCGCATCCTGCAGCGTTGCTCCATTATCGCTGCTGCTGCTGCTGCTGCTGCTGTTGCTGCTG
>NW_013571200.1:3137-3685 GCF_000499745.2 Eimeria mitis | reverse complement strand
CTGCTGCGGGGGAGTCTTCCGCTGACCTGGATGAGCTCAGCAGCAGAATTTGTTTTTTTAAATAAAAAAAGCAAAACAAAAAACAATTATAAAATAAACAAATATATGCTGCGACATCTTGCTGCTGTTGTGGGGCTGCGGCAGCTCTAGCAGCAGCAGCAGCAGCTGCTGCTGCTGCTGCTGCTGCTGCGCATGCATGCATGCATGCATGCAATGGGTCACTTTCACTTTCCTAAACCCTAAACCCTAAACCCTAAACCCCTTTGTTTTTCTCGTGTGTCTGCTGAGGACGGGCGTAACAACACTGCTGCCTCCTCTGCCTGTGCAGCTGCGTTTGCTGCAGCAGCAGCAGCAACAGCAGCAGCAGCAGCAACAGCAGCAGCTGCTTGAGCACAGGACCTGCAGCAGCAGCAGCAGGTGAAGCAGCTGGAGCTGTGATCGCAGCAGCAGCAGCAGCAGCAGCAGCAGCCGCATCAGCGGCAGCTGTAAAACACCTGTTGCGGTTATTGCAGCAGCAGCAACAGCAGCAGCAGCAACAGCAACAGCAG
>NW_013571200.1:1962-2039 GCF_000499745.2 Eimeria mitis | reverse complement strand
GGCCTCGTGTTCTTGCTGCTGCTGCTGTTGTATATGATAAGCAGCAGCAGCAGCAGCAGCAGCAGCAGCAACAGCAA
>NW_013571199.1:16722-23779 GCF_000499745.2 Eimeria mitis | reverse complement strand
TCTGAGTCAGGTCCTGTTTCTGTCATCTGTCCTTCGCCGTCTGTAGAGCGCGACGCGCTTGATGCAGGTCGTAGAAAGCGCTGCTCCAAAACCTTTGCTGCATTCACAACTTCAGCTTCTGTTGCGTTTTGACTCGATAGGAGGAGGTTGAGGTGTCGCCGCATCAGGCGAGCCACTTCCGTGTCTGTAAGGTCTGCTGTTTCTGTGTCGCTTTGCGTCTCAAGTGTACCTTCGTCTGAGGGGGGTACTGTGCCCCCAGAGAGGCACCCAGCTCTGTTCTTGCTGAGAAGCTGCTGCAGCACCAAGTGCAACTTGCAGTCAAAAAAGAGTTTCCGATACCCTTGCCGTGAAACCTGTGACGGCTGGTGTGTATTAGCATCCGCAGCATCTGAAGTAGAATTACAATTCTGCGATAAATTGCAGCAACTCAACTCCAGTCCGGGTGAGGCATTTAGAGGTATGCCGCAGTCGGGGGTCCCCATGCTGTTGTCTGCCGTCTGAATTGAGACCCCCTCTGCTGCCGTCTGGTGGGGGTCCCCCATGTCGGTGTCTTCCATCTGAGTAGGGGAGGCCCGTTTGCAGCTCTGTCGCCAACACGCTGGTCGCCGTAATGCAGAATTGATTACTCCTTCACTCCTCCTCAAGCTTATCAGTTCCACATATCTTTTAACAGAGTCATTTTTCACATTACCTCAGCACAGTGTGAGCTGAGAAGTGAAGAAAGTTGATGATTTCCCCCTCGTAAATTCTGCATATAAGTTAGGCAACAGCAGTGAAGTGGGCAGAAGAAGAAGAAAGCGTAACTTCTTTTCATTTTAAATGCTGAAACGGTAGGCGTCAATGATGGTGTGCAACAATAGAAGCAAACACCATGAAGCTGAAGCTTCCAGGTTGCATCCGTGACTCCTTTACGACCGCATAATTCTAAAAAACAGAAGAATTCCTTGAAAATGGATACTTGAGACACTGCTGAGAGGCATGCGCGTCTGCTGCTTCAAATTGAACTGGGGGCCCCAGGGGGGTGCTACTGCACGGGCACTACAATGGAGCGCAAGTGGACACTTCTGAGACCTTGTTAGATGAAAGAGAACAGATACAATACTAATAGAGATAAATGGTAACACTTTAGGTAGAGACTTAAGGTAACCAAGTCAAGAATGCTCGGCAGCTACACCAGGTTTAAGCTGGGTGGGAGACTGATGTTGCGGTTGAGACACTGACTCACTTCAGAGTCAGAGTGAGATTTATGATTATCGGATTCCCTTTTTCAATACGATTGCTTGACGAATGTTTGAATATTTATGTCACAATAGAATAGAAAGCCTGCGTTTAGTGTGTAGATGTAGAGTTTGCACGCAGTTACGTTCATCTACGATACGTAGTAACAGCAGAGCCAGCTGTTCGCTACGGGGGGCCCCCCGGGGGCCCCTCCGGGGCCCCCCACCAACTTGTAGATGTGAGAAGTGTAGTCCTGTAATCCATAGTAAGTAAGTACCTAGTACTCCATCATTTATATAGATTGCGAAATTTAATCCTTCGTTAACACTATTGAATAGTGGTATTTCAAAAAAATTCTCCCCGAGCATAGACCTCAACAGAGACAAGGAAGGCTTCCACGTCCCAGAAGATGAGACACTCCGCCCAAGCTGCAGCCTCTGATCATAGCATCGGATCTGATGCAGAGAGTCAGGGTCCTCTGACAGCCAGTAACTACCACAGACACGACGTTAAGCTAGCCCATGAAAATGGAGATATCATGCGAGCGTTTTTCCAATCAGTGGAGATTGAGCACGTGGACGCAGGCATACCTCGTGAAATATGGGAACACGGGATACGCATATACTTAGTGTGGAAGGCTGTAGATCATTAGTATCATCTACGGGTCTCCTGAGTAGACCTGAACAGCTGGGAAGTGGTTAGTGAAGAAATGCTTACAAGATTGTACGGGGTATCGAGAGAAGATGATAATCCGACTAGCAAACATACGGTGGAAGGGTGACCCGGTACTATATGCAGCTGAAGTTTCGCTGGTATCGAGTCAGGGTGAAACTCTAACACCAGGAAATTCGCTTAAGTTATTCAAAGGCAAGTATGTAGAGTAAGGGGGGGAAAATCATAATAATACGAATAATAATATTCAAATAAACAAAAAAATAGCAGCAAAAATCTTAATAATAATAGTAGGGGTGTTAATCATAAAAATAGCACTATAGAACAAGAAAAACGAAGAAGAGTAGTAAGAACAAAATAGTAACGACAAATAAACTACACGGATTAAGGCTAGCTAAAACCAGAACCCAAGTAAATGGCACTAGTATACACTCTAAATACAGTAATTTGATACAAATAATGAGTAACAGTACCCACAGAAATATAACTACATATTTTAAAAACAATAAGTATTAGCACGCAAGCTACCGAGGCTAACACGCGAGCGGTCGGCGCCTAGTATCTGCCAACTACTCAGGATAAACATGAGACAAGGGCTAATCAAGTTGAGAACAAGCAGAGCTGCGATAGTGTGCTCGAAGCTAATAGTCGTAGTGACCGGACTATTCAAGAGGGTGAAACTGCTGCAAGAGGGTGAAACTGATAACCGGCAGCAACAAAACACACACAACCCTGCTAGCACAACATAGCATTGACAAATCTCCACCACAAGAGCCCAGGCGCCGTAGCACCATCAGCAGAACCGGATAGACGAGAGAGCAAGGTACCACGGGAGATGGAGGTTAGTTAGGTTTCTGTGGAGGCCCAACAGTTGGGCGTTGAAATTAGGGGATCCCTTGGTAAACGGGCCGCCTAGGCGGCCATCCCGGCCACCTATCCAGCCCCGTGCCGGGGAACATCTGGAAGATGTGATAAAGAACACACACGCAAAGGCAAGGTGGCACATAGCGTAGTCTAGTTAACACGGGTCGCAGGCTCAGCCGGGGAGGCGGGGAAGTTGTAGTGCCGCAGCACTACAATCTGGCGCTTCCGCTACCCCTGGAGAGCTACTAGATAATATGATACAAGTAAAGAAAGCATTTAAAGGGAAATTATGTTTTTATTAGAAGAAACAACGCATATTTAGTGGAATTTACTCGCAAACCTCGTTAGGATGGGGCTGGCTAAGTTGTCGGCTCTGCTTGAGGAGCGCTGACCCCTAGGGGGGTCAGCGACCAGAGAGAATACTTTTTGGGGCTTTTTGGTGTTTCCAAGGAAATTTATGTATTTTTAAGGGTTTAGAATTGTTTTCTGTTGTCTTTCATGATATGTGCGCTGAGTGCAGCGTAACAGATACAGGTGTGCATCGAGTTACAGTAAGCGCTTGGTCGTAGTAACGGCTTAGCGTAGAAGCTCCTTCACCACAGCAATGCCCTTCCTGACAGCCTAAATCCCGGGTCGTGCCGGCTGTCCACCTAGTGGCTACGTTTCCTTATCACGTTTTTGCATATTAATTGGTTTATTTAACCAGCACGGATCATCATACTCGCAGGAGGAAGAAGGAGGAGAGGCCACATACCGCCTCTCGCATGCGTATTCCGTATGGGGCGGTTAGTGGTTTCTGCCTTTCCTGGACTTTCTGCGACGAGGTTCACCTCCACGGCGACGCGGCAAATATGTGCTGCTGCCCCTGCGCGAGATCGCAATATTCGTTCGCCTCAGGCGCTGCATGCATTTAGGAGGGGCCCTGCCACGCTTCTCAGCAGCGACGGGACAGCCGTGCTGCCGCCTGCTCCACCCTGCAGAGGAAACTTCAGCTATGTTTCAGGTGTATATCCGCCTCTCCTGAGTTCCCAAATTTCGTGTCGCCGCAGCTATGCTGCCGTCGCTGTAGCTAGCGCTACCTCGCAACCCCTCCAAGACTTGCAGTCGCCTCCCCAGCCGCTTCTGGCCAAGGACAGCCTGCTCGCTGCTCTAGAGGCAGTCAAGAGAAGTGCAGACTCTGGATCTGTGTACCTGTTGGAGTCTGTAAGGCTGCACTGTCACAGGCTCGTTTGGCCTCACCGACAGTGCCAGTAGAATCAGTGTGTAGAGTTTTCCGCCCAGTTTAAATAGTAATAAGTGTATGCAGTGCGTCGCGTTAGCAGTTGCCTCGAGTTAACGANTTTTCCGCCCAGTTTAAATAGTAATAAGTGTATGCAGTGCGTCGCGTTAGCAGTTGCCTCGAGTTAACGACCCAGTGACCATTGTTTACAGTTAAGGGTTTAGGCTTTGTGGTGTGAAGTCAGCGTCGTTTGCTGCATCTCAGCACGCAGCGCCGAAGTGCACTTTTGTTGTTACCTTCGCTGCAGAGTGTCCAAGAGGCACTGCCTGAACATGCAGAAGCAAAGGCGAAAGTGGCGGCAATTCGCGAGTTGGTGCGAGACCTAGAACAGCTGAAACAGGAAAGGGCCCGTGTATGTGCAAAACAACCGCACTCCACCGTAACTTCAGCTTCCCCCCATACACACGCGTATAGTATATTATATTAATATATAGTGAGGCGGCTAAGTGCTGCTTAATGCTGCTCTAGGTATGTATGTATGTATACCATAGACTGAAGGACTTCGTGAGAATGTTTGCTTTGTGTATTGCAGCTGGCAATGTTTCGCCATCAGACGCCGAAGGAAATCCGCAGCGAATACGCCCAGATGATGCTCACGGGCCTTTTCACGGGGTTGGCTGCTGCGATCCACCCAATATTTTTCGTTGTATGTTTTCTTAGTGTGCACGGTGAAAGAGTTCTTGCAGCGGACACTGTTTTCACAGTTCAGCTATGTGATATGGCTCCAAAACCCCTCTCGTGGTGGCTGTGCATCTGCTCCTCTCTCGTCAGGGAACCATAGGAGGGCTCATTCGAATGCGCCGCACAAGACGAGCAGAAGTCGACCGTGACGGTACGCGTAGAGGAATGTACCGAGACTGTACAGGAACCCTGCAGGTGCACCATTCAGCGCTCTTGTGTTGCTGACGTACTTCTTGTGTTGCTTTGGGTTGGTGTGGTATCTGTCTTTACAGCAGGAACTGTGAAGATGGACGAAGTCAATCGGACGGTCAAGGAGAAACGAGCTGCTCTAAATGCTCACATCGATGCACTTGCTCATATGGTGGGGCAGTAAACCCTTCGTTCATACGGCTATGGGGAGCCGCACCTTGTGGAGTTCACACGGTGCAATGGCGACCAGTGCGTGTTAACACAAACACGGCTGCCTTAATGGCCGACAAACTCTTCCCCTTTTCCTGTTTTGCATGCGAACATCTTAACTGACTACGATAGTTTTAAGCGGCGCTCGTTCCCGCTGCAATGAGCATTTGCAACCTTGAGCCGGTCAACCCCTTTTTCGGGTATGCAGTAGGAAATTGAACCCTAAGATATGAAAAACCAACACTATAATAGTTGTGGATATTGCTGGTGAATCAAACACCTTTGACTTCAGTCAGTTTCACAGCAAATCTCAATCAAAACCGATGAGCCATAGAAACCAGCTAACATGCTCCTGGAAAGTTTGCGTGCCAGGTGTACAGACAGCTGACGGTCAGTAAATTTCAGTCCGTCATGTAGCCGTTTCACGAAAAAGCAGTTTGCAGCTGATTGCTTGCCACTGTTTTGCCTGAAGCATTTCTTATTGCGAAGCAGTACACGGCCAACATTTCTTGATTTCATCGATAAGGATTACCAACCATGACTGACAGAACCGCCCACCGCGGATCAGGCAAGTAGCATTTGCATTTCTTGGTANAGGATTACCAACCATGACTGACAGAACCGCCCACCGCGGATCAGGCAAGTAGCATTTGCATTTCTTGGTATTCCCATCGGCCGCATGACGTTCGTTTATTTAGGCCCTTCTGAACGCCGCTGTGCCAGGACCTCTGGAGGCAGCAAGGAAAAATATGCGCCAGACCATATTGTTTGCGACGCTGCACGAGCGAACGATGGACAACACAGAGCACTCACAATAGCCTCCTGCACTATGCTAGACAAGCAGCAGGATGGCATTCAATGCGGTGGGTGGGACGATGGTGGCAATTAGTGGCACAAAGAATTTCATCTCTGAAATTTCAGACAGCAGAGACATCGCCAGTCTCCTGGGTATCATTGCGGCATTAACACGGGAACTCGAGACGAAAAACGAATACATTGAGTTGAATGTGCATAAGATGGCAGGTAGGATTTCCCATGCACACCTTATAAAAAGGTGCCTCTCCCTTAGTTCCTTTGCTTCCAGCGCTCTCTAAGGCCCTCGAACGCGCGATGGGGTTCGAACGTCTGTGGTCACGTAGCCACNTTTGCTTCCAGCGCTCTCTAAGGCCCTCGAACGCGCGATGGGGTTCGAACGTCTGTGGTCACGTAGCCACCTCGTGGAATGGGCGGTTGCAGTTGGCGCAGTTTTGTTTGTCTTCTGCCTCTGCCGTGCATTACTCTGTTAGGACAGACAGAGGCGCATTAAAGGAACTGATGAGACGGCCTCATAACACCCACGAGATCTCCCATATAAGATACCTATCAGGACACTGCATATCGTAGTTCTTGTCATGTGCTGGTGGCGGCTCATTTCCTGCAAACAACTGACAAACTCAGGGCTCTAAGTCGTTTTAAATCGATCAACAGGAAGCTAACGAACTCCTTGAGGAACAGGCACAAGCAACGGTCTGCTGGTGTAGTTTGCTGTACCGTCGTTTGCTTATGCACGTCAACCGCTTGCAGTTCAATGACAGCAGCATGTCCTCTGTAATTAGATATTTACGTAGGTAGCGGAGTTGGTGCCGCCATTGTATTTTTTTTGTTATTATACTACTTTTGGGTGGCGCAGTCTGTCTTATCTGTTGGTGGCTGCTTCTAAACCTACCCACATCTGCCGCCGCAGCGACCGCCAATATAAACTTATGGACTGCATGCTTCAGCGGCTGCACTAACTACCCGGACAGTGCGAAGTTACCAAACCATCTGAGACTGGCAGCAGCTGCTGCACAGAACCCTCAGTGTATCCAAATATGCTGGAACAGCGGCTTTCTATGGTGCCCTTCTTGTCACCGGGGGTCGCACCTACTGACACTGCAGTAGCTAGAAAGCAACAGCAGTTTCCCT
>NW_013571199.1:16125-16622 GCF_000499745.2 Eimeria mitis | reverse complement strand
TCGTTTTAAATCGATCAACAGGAAGCTAACGAACTCCTTGAGGAACAGGCACAAGCAACGGTCTGCTGGTATAGCTTGCTGCACCGTCGCTTGCTTATGCACGTCAACCGCTTGCAGTTCAATGACAGCAGCATGTCCTCTGTAATCAGAGATTTGCGTACGTAGCGGAGTTGGTGCCGCCATTGTATTTTTTTGTTATTATACTACTTTTGGGTGGCGCAGTCTGTCTTATCTGTTGGCGGCTGCTCCTAAACCTACCCACACCTGCCGCCGCAGCGACCGCCAATATAAACTTATGGACTGCATGCTTCAGCGGCTGCACTAACTACCCGGACAGTGCGAAGTTACCAAACCATCTGAGACTGGCAGCAGCTGCTGCACAGAACCCTCAGTGCATCCAAATATGCTGGAACAGCGGCTTTCTATGGTGCCCTTCTTGTCACCGGGGTTCGCACCTACTGACACTGCAATAGCTAGAAAGCAACAGCAGTTTCTCA
>NW_013571199.1:15843-16073 GCF_000499745.2 Eimeria mitis | reverse complement strand
CAGTGTCAATATAAATGCTGCGGGGCCTAGTAGAAAACGTTTTGCTATGTATCCTACAAAGGGATTAAAGACGTTTCTACGATGTGTTCGTGCAACGTATTGCGGGGTGAACAAACAGAAAATTGTTGCAACGAAACAAGATGAACTGACGGAGGGTCCCCTCTATGTACTCAATTTTTAGTCTGTGTGAGCTCTCACTTGAAGATTAATGGACGACTATGCACCTAAGC
>NW_013571199.1:15519-15743 GCF_000499745.2 Eimeria mitis | reverse complement strand
TGCTGTTATCCTTTGCTCCCCTGCCCTCTTGAGATCTCATTCATCTTCTACCGTTGCCCCGGCAGGTCACCGACCGCGGGACGAGACGCAGTGTCAATATAAATGCTGCGGGGCCTAGTAGAAAACGTTTTGCTATGTATCCTACAAAGGGATTAAAGGCGTTTCTACAAGGTGTTCGTGCAGCGTATCGCGGGGTGAACAAACAGAAAATTGTTGCCACGAAT
>NW_013571199.1:9665-15419 GCF_000499745.2 Eimeria mitis | reverse complement strand
TATATATATATATATATATATATATGCACATACATGCCGCAAGCGTCAACCAGTAGTCGATAACTCCATGTCTGCTAGTTGTGCGCTCCCTGTGAGTCGCGTGAACACCTCATCTGGCGCAACAGTTATTAGTTAAACTGTCATCAGGCAGAATGCTGAAGGGGCAGCACCTCCTCGTCCTCTGAGGTGAGACAGTGTCAACGCCAGAGCGACTTGCTGCAGCCGACCCCAGTGCAAAAACGCAATGACAAATATCCCTGCGAATGCCGACAAAAGGCACCGGCACCCAACCCAATGTCTACATAACGATAATATTATTATATATTACTCTAGGGAGACAGCAATTCTTCTTTCCTCCTGGAGGGGTGGTGGTTGGCGTTGGGTGTGTGTGAGGGTGTTCTACTCCAGGATGATTAGCCTCACAAGCGAATTAATAAACCCCCGAAAGGTACTTCCTTTAAACATATTATTCACTATGTGTTTGTTTCTGTTCCCTCACTAGCCCTAGACTGGACACCTCCATGGCATTGGTTGGTTAACAGCTGGCCCGGCTGGTACTGCATACCCTGACAAACCTACTGGGTTCAGACTCTACATATATGCACTAAACACAGCCGATCTATACTATACGGACTCACATATTCAAATTATCGTGTTAAAAGCATATACGAGACCATTAATCTTAAAAAGGAAACCCCAGAATAATAATAACTAATGTCTGGGCTCTGCCTTGAAAAAGAGTCTCAACGGCAGCGTCAGTCTCGTGGCCAGCCCTAGGCTGGCATGGCATCATGGTTTTGTTACCCTAGCTTTCTATCTAAAATAAGCGAACTTGTCTCTATAAGTATTGTTTNATGGCATCATGGTTTTGTTACCCTAGCTTTCTATCTAAAATAAGCGAACTTGTCTCTATAAGTATTGTTTTCGTTCTGTTACAGCTGACTATGTCTGTGAAGGTTCCACTCATTCGTTCCATTCTAGCGCCTGTGCACTACAACTTGTAACCGCCGGCGGTGGTAACGAGTCGAGCCTTGCGCAGCATAACACTGTAATGGAAACAAAAGAAGAGGGTTTATACGCATATTGAATGTTTATTTTAAAGCCGTAATTTAAAACAAGTGGTTCAAAGAATATTATGAACTCCCATCTGGTCGTTCATAACGTGGCGGACCACGCCCGGAAGAGCAGGGCCTCGCGGAAGCCTCAAGTTCCCTCCCCGCAGCTGCAGCTTCCAGGCATTTCAAGTTAATTCTCCAATTAAAATTAGATTTTTCTGCATGCAGACGATTAAGCCTCAGACAAAGTCGCGATCACTGGCAGCTCAGGCGCAGCTCTGTTGCCTGCGGCCTACAACCAAGTACAACACTGCATGTGCTCGTGCTCATGTTACCAGCGCACGCCTCTTGANCCTCTAGTCGGACGGATATGCACGGCAAGGATGCTTGGGGTCTAGAGGAGAAGCTCGCCGTGCCACCATGGATCCAGATCAGGAGGATGTCTCGCAGCTGCGAGTTGCAGCAAAACGAAACCTGAATGAGGACATCCTTGGGGATAAAATCAGCGAGCCTGAAGAGGACGATGATGGGGGTGTCGACGAGCCTAAAGGCGTTCAACTGTTTGACTTCGACGCCTATGGACGGAAAATCGGAAAGCAAAAGGTACAAAAGGATATTCCTGGGTAGTGGTATTAAGAGGCAGACGCAAACAAGGTTCAAAAGCAGCTGCTTCTGACCTGCTGCTGTTGCCGGCGTGCCCAGTTTCATCCAGAGCTCCTGTAAACAATTTCATGCATGTCTTGAGCTGCCGACGAGAAATTGGATTGACACACAAGGCCCGTATGCAAATGCGTTGTGTCTACAGTACCAAGCCACATTCGGAAGCTCGAGCGAAAGCAGCAGCAGCGAAAGCAGCAGCAGCTCAGAGAGCAGCAGCAGCACAAGCAGCAGCAGCAGCGAGAGCTCGGGCACGTTTGAGTTCGATGATGAAGACTTTGAAGAGATCGACCGCGTGAGGTGCTGCAGTACCTTCAGTACACCCCATCAGCAAATCGAAAGNAAGACTTTGAAGAGATCGACCGCGTGAGGTGCTGCAGTACCTTCAGTACACCCCATCAGCAAATCGAAAGTGACAACTCTTGACCCTGCAAGCACAGCTGTCGTCTGTTTCATTGCAAATATTTCGCCTTTGTTTCTTTCGACTGCCGTACAGCTGAGGCGGGACCGTCGTGCGAAGGCGTTAGACCCCATGGACAGGAGGCGGATGTGGGAGTCATCGTTTTTCATCAACTCCTTCATGAACCTCGAGACGAAGGAGCAGTACTTTTTCTACTCCATCACCTTTGGGCATGTTAACAAGTACGCGTGAACGTGTTTGCCTCTGTGTGTCTGAATCTTAGCTCGACTGCTTCAGGGTCGCGCAAAGGCTCAACTGGATCTGCGCACCACTTCGCAGTGAATCACATGAATGTTTATCTGCATATACATATATATCTTTTTATCTAGGTATACATATAGAAGCATGTACGGCTCTAAACCTGGAGACGCTCCCTCTGTAGTGCTACGTGCTCTCAGGAAGCGAGTAATTCGTGGCTCTTTACGTCGTCGCTTTCTCTTTACCCCGGGCTACAGATTGGGCCCTGGGGAGTATCGCCCGTTGGCAGCCCCTCTGGTTGTATGGCCTTTGAAGGTCTTTTTGCTTCCTTACAACCAACTGCATAACTTCTGCATTACTGTGGAGCAGTGGAAGATAAGCGACTTCTCGTTCAATAGTCTGTATGCCTCAGCCAGACTGACCCTCAAAGAAATCATCGATATGGAGCCGGAGTTCCAGCTCCTCCTAAAACGCAAACTCCCAGGCAGCAAACGCAGTTACGAGGTGCACAAGATGCGGGTAAGGAGATCTGAACACGCCTACGGCTTGTGGAATTAGTCGTTGGATCTGATTTTAAATCGAGAACAAGTTTTGACTGTTCAGGGCTTTGAATTCGTTCGTTCAACTTGTTCGTTGATGACTGCTTCACTTTTTGATTTTTTTGTCCAGGTTTCGCTTCAACTAAATGAGGTTTTTGACATCGACATGGTGTTTGACAGTTGGTGGTTTCTGCCGGACAAGAAAATGCCTGCGAAGCTTCAGCATCACGCAAAGGCACTTTCCCTCAATGTCCCCGTTCAGGGAAGGTACGAATTAGCCGTGTTTTTCCTGCATTCTCCTGTGCTTTTGCTGGCATATTACTGTGCCGGAGTTGTATGCTTACGCTACAGTATAGCACTTTTATTAACGCAGTTACCTTCAGTGTGTTTTTTTCTGTGTTAAGCCTCATGGATGGAGCGGGCTCTATTTTTTTGTGTTCTCTCCATCAGGTCCATGCAGCGTTCTGTAGCCAGAACGCATACAAGCAAGAACAACTACTGGTCTTACGCCGGATTCTTCTCCTTTCGCGGCACACTTCCATCACTCAGTAATCAATATATTGTTGTGACGGTGAGACGACGGTGGAATGTTCTTGTTCGTTTGTAGGACCGAGCAGGAGCTTTAGATAAAATATTGCTTGCGTTTCTGCCACATCTCCAGATAAACCAACACTTTCGCTTGAGGCACAATTAACATAACACGTAGTTGGTGAGAATATATATCTGTGCGACAACAGGTGGCCTGTCAGTTTGAACGCCAGTGGTATCGACCCCCACTACAGCTTGGGGTGTGCATCATGTCACTGAAGTCTGTTACGACGTACCCCCTTTTTAGGTAAGTCGAAATCGAACAGGTGGATTACTAGTGCTTTTATGAGACCTGATTATAAATACTGACTCGTGTGATGCTCCCTTACTGGTGACCTGATGTACCTGAATTTCTCTGAAACATAAAATGGTTCTCAGTTGCTGTTGGCCGAGCCCTACAGCGCGCCTGTCTGTGGTGAGGCTTCGAGGTATTGGTGTACTTCTCACGTGCATATGGGGTATGACGTCTTGTTAATGGATGTACGTGCAGAGGAGTCGTCAAAAAACTCACAACTAACCCCAGCAAATTTCAACAGGGAGAAATCATCGGCAACATCCGATGCTTTGTGCGGTCCGTTGGGGTTTTGGGTTACGAGAACGTTCCCTTCCGGCCAATGCAGACAGTCGCAGGCACTGCCCTCGTGACGCAACTTAACTTGAAGGAACAGTATCTTGTCGTGAGGTGAGCGCTTTGGTCTCCACGGTTCCTTGCTATGGTGCTCAGCGTTTCACCGCAGGGCTTAATATACCACGGCTCGCGCGGCGTTCTCTCTCTCGCTCTCTCCGTATGTGTGTGCGCGTGGGCGTGTGTCTCTATATTCCTTTTCTACTCTCTTCCTTCCTTCCCTCTGTATCTTTCATTACCTCCGCCTGGTTTTGTCTCGGCCCGCCTCCGTTTGTCTATCTGCATTAATCCATCAAAATTTCTCCCTGTGTATGCACCTTCGTTTGCGACAGAGTTTTTAAGTGCGAGAACCTCCCCGTCGCCAATGCAGATTCGTTTAGTTCTAACCCAATGGTGAAGGTGAGCTACGGATTTTAGGAAGCACCATTTGTTTAGCTTCCACTCCACTGGCCTTTGCAGCCCGTTCTTCCCCATGCAACGACTTGCTGGGAATACTCCCTCCAACTATAATGTTGCTCGCAACCCCACAAATTAGGTCGAAACAAGTCAAAAACAAATCAAAAACAAGCATCTAGGCGTTGCCTGATTGCAAACCTTTAGGTGAAATGGGACGGGATGGTCAACGCGGGGGCTAGGCGAGAGAACACGCTTCGCCCGGTATTCAACCAGAGTTTTTATTTCCCCGTGAGGTTGCTAGATCCTAGGGAAAGGACAAGCCCCCTCTTTCGGAAGGTACAGTGCGCTCCGTATTATCTGCAGCATCTGCATAACGCTGTCAATGTGCAAATATGTATATGTAAAGATTGCATATTTTACACCTCATTGAATTTGCCCGTTGCTGCAGGACACCTGTATTATTTATTATATTACTTTAGTACATATTACTATTATCCATTTAGGGGCTGCTTATTGAGTTTGAAGGCTTCGCTGTGTCCTAATCGCTTGCATCACATGGTGTCATGCCAGAGCTTGTTTTGGCGCACGTTGATAATGCTGCATTAAAGAGTTCATGCGCTTGTGGTGCAGTTCACGCTGCCGTTGGACTTGTTTGCAAAGGGTCCCTTGTCCTTCGAAGTTTGGGACTCCGACGATACCACGTCTGATTTCCTTGGCGGAGCAGACATAAGCCTTCACCTTCTTTGGAAGGAAGGGCAGCGAGACACCAGGAGCCTGGCTGTGGTAAGGTTTAAATGCGGCACGTTGAGGACAGTTGTCCTCATTGTCTGCGTTTGCGCTGCACTAGACACTGCTTGCTGCCTGTAGGCTTAGTTGCAATCAGCTGAGGGAAGGGCTTCCCCTATCCTACAGAACAGACACACCCTGGCAGAAAGATACATCACCAGCCACTTGGGTGATTTTTCGCGATATTGTTTTTCTGCTCATGGCCTTAGGGAGTCGAAGAAAGCGATGAAAAAACTCGACTGCCAGACGGGAGGCCGGCAGAGTTCGCAAATCGAGACGAATCCGATTATTCCGGATTTGGTGACACCGTCTTGCCGGATGATGACAGAGTTGTGGTGCCTCCTTACGAGTGGCCCTATGAGACACTAGTTCTAAAAAGAGTGCTCGGTGAGTGGTTAGTGGAGGATTATCTATATTTTCCCGTTGAACTTTGTTGACAGTTCAGAGTGC
>NW_013571199.1:4933-9635 GCF_000499745.2 Eimeria mitis | reverse complement strand
TTTCTCCTTTTTTTCCTGTTCCCTAGAGCTCAAAGGGTCTACTCTGCCACAGATAAGTGGCGACAGGAGTTTGCTCTGGTGCGAAGTATTCTTTATTCCTCCGATGCCTGAAGATGTTGAAATGCCTCCGCAGCCAGTTGTAAGCTAGCAGAACGAGCGCTGTCTAACTCCTATGTGACGTAGCGCATTGCATCCTTTTACAAGGGGTTCTAGGGCTTGATAAGCAGGCTGCAGGTACTTCATTGCCAGTGCACAGCCCGTCTGCATTTTAGGCTTCATTGTACACATACGGTTTACAGTGGCTGTTATGGGAAGAGTCAAGCAATCTTGTTTTGGCGCAGGTCAAAAATTCCAACGATATCTGGATGCAGGTCGAGCGTCGGTGGAACAAGGATTTCCGGCGGTGGCAAAAGATGTATTTGCAGTGGTTCCCTGAGGCTCCAAAAGAAAGGCGGTTTGTTAGTGTAGCGGAGCATTCGCAGAGCCGTTTGATTTTCCCGCTGCCGTCATTTGTGGTGCCAATAGCCGTGCCAGCTCAGCTAGCCGTAGAGGGGGAGCTGCTGCACTGGCTAAGTAACATCGCCTATCTTTTCTCCCCAAAACAGCTGCGCGACGGGGAGTTCCAGAGGTGGCAAAGCCCAGCCTCTCTCCTGACGACTCGCAGGGGTGGAGTGAACGACCACGCAGTCCTGCTATGCAGCTGCCTCCTTGGGCTGGAATACGACGCATATGTCTGTAAAGGTAACCAAGCCACAGGCGTCTGAAAACACACAGTGCTTTTGCTGAGATGTTTAATTGAAACGTAATTACCATATCATATAGCAAATATAATGAGCGTATAACAAATGTTCAGTTGATAATTATTTACGGGTGGAGTGCAACTTTCGC
This sequence comes from Eimeria mitis, assembly GCF_000499745.2. NCBI lineage: Eukaryota > Apicomplexa > Conoidasida > Eucoccidiorida > Eimeriidae > Eimeria > Eimeria mitis. The sequence goes on along the minus strand of NW_013571199.1, from coordinate 8,747 downwards.
TAACCCCCTGGGTGCACTACCACAACGGAGTGAGTGGACTGCTCCTTATTTTCGCTTCCTTTTGCCTGCTGCTCCTGGAGTACTCTTTAGAGCATTCGTGATTGTTGCTGCTTTCGTGTAGCTGAATTATTCCTGGTCCAAACGACTTACTTTCTGCTTGAACTTGATATATTTGCATTGCGCAGGGACTATTGACGGATACGCTACAGACCACGCGTGGGTCATGACTCGCCATGCTGGCGGATGGGTTATGTTTTGGGAACCTACAAATCGGAAGCGCTACTGCCTCCCATATCGGTAACCACACGTTGCTTGCAGGATTTCGAAAGATTAACCCGTCTGACCTTACTTCGACGCCTTCTAATGCTTCAGAGTCCAATATTTGTGTTCTCGCCGTTGAAAAGTCCTCCTGTTTGATTTGAGAACAGAGCATCGTATTTTTCGTGCTGTTTTTTCCTGTGTAGGTGGGGTTATCCGTCAAAAGGGCCGCCGGAGAACTTCAAGCCAAAGGTAGGCCGAAGCCGGTTCGTGTGGGGTAATCTACGTTTTGCCAGCGCCTGTTTGATTTGAAGTATCGTTTTTGCATTTGCCATGGTTCTTTGCTGCCTTGGACTATAGGAATCACTGGAAGAAGCCGCCGAAAAGTACTGGGAGGGAACTTACCTTGAAGAATGGTTTGCATGGATTGAGGTTAGTCTCCACTTAATTAGTACATGGGGCACACACAAGAATTTGTGAGGTACTGGCCTACTGTAGGTGATGCAGGCAGCACATACAGATTTACCTGTGCTCATTCTATGGCAATCGGTATGCGAGGCCACTGCGTTTGCCCAACTTGGACACTGAAACACAAGTGGGCTGAGCTATTTGACAGTGCCGTGTCAGTAGTATGGGCTGCTGAGTTCTTGCTTTTACTGCGTATGCCGAACTTTGCGACCTGTACAGTCTCAAGCAGCAGCTGCTGCTGATGCAGCTCGCATGGCCGCAGAAGGGGCAACTATCCCCGATGCTGAAATATGGGGAGAAGATGTGGCTCCAGATGAGCGACTAGATCCGAATGTTGTAATGGAAGAAGGAGGCATTCTGACGGAGACAAGTGCTTCTCCGAATACGAAACGAATAGCGGAGAAGGTGGATAAGGCTGAGCTGCGGAAGATGATGCAAGAACAGCTGGACAAACTCCCCATCACTCCTGCGAAGGTACGTGTCCCCCCTATCATTGCTTACTGAAGTGTTGCTGTGAGCTCAAAGACTTGGTGAGGGCACGCGTAGCATCCCTGTTCGAGTAGGGCACTCCCTGCTGCCACATTTTTCCGGTCTCCGTTTGTCTATAAAATTATATATATATATATATATATATATATATATATATATATATATATATATATATATATATATTATATATATATATTATATTATATATATATATATATATATATATATATATATATATATATATATATATATATATATATATATATATAACCACGAAGAAAGCTTAAGAAGTGCCCCGATTTCTACCATCTGCCGCGTGCTAGCCAAATAACGGCACAAATAACTTTTAACTTGCAGGGCCTTTCACAGACGTTTCCGAGCATACATTGTTGATCTACTAATATAATCCACAATTTATTGCACCTCTAGTTCCTTTGCTGTAGTTATCTTACACATTGAAAATATGCGCGTGCAGTAAATTTAGTGGAAGGGTCCCTATCGGTGTCTGCTAGCTTGCAGAACTTTTCACACAGTGACGTCGTCGCCTATGACTGCTTGCGATCCAGGATCTTCTGAAGCCCGACTCGACGCTTTCGTATGTTCCATACAGCTCTGTTGAGGTTGTATTCAACAATTTTCAGCTCTGGGGAAATCTGCAGAACCTCCATCCTGCTTGCATCACATACGACTTTGATGACTTGTGGAAGTGGCGGCCGCTCCTCACCGAGCCTGCAGACCCCATTGAAACGGATATAATAATTGCGACTCCTATTCGCGACAAGAAATGGTAAGGATTCATTAGAGTGTTGAGTTGCACACCATAAGCCCGCTTCTCTGAGGCCGCCCTGTTCGTTTGTGTTCGCTAACTTCGTCGGTTTTGCGATGATGTTGAGCTTGATTTGCAGTACGGCAGCACACCTCACCAGACATGTGCACTTATTCGTGAATTTCCAGTGCCTTGCGGTGTTTTATTTTGTCGGCTCCTTCAGTCAGCTGCTTGCCGAAGACCTAGTCGGGAATGTAGTGGAACATATTCGCATGCAACGCATCAAAAATGGCAACGACGTTTCCTTTGAGCATCGAGAAGAAATGCTGTCAAAGCTGACATTTTATTTGGACCTTTTAGAATTCAGGTGAATATTAAACGGAGGCTGCACTTTGCATGTTCACGATGCCTCTATTGGGTGTTTCTCCACATTTTATCTCAACAATGGTCTTTCTAGCCGAATTTTATATGTACGTCATATACTAATTATAAATCTCTGACACTTGCCACCACCCGCACAGTGAACGTATGCACAAACGTAACTATATATATATATATATATATATATATATGTATATGCAAATGTGTTCATTGTGTTGGTGGTGGACAGTGTCAGGGCCTGCATAACAACTCATTTAGGTCCTTGTTGTTCCTTCTATTCTGCTCCAGGCTTCATCTTGACGAAGCTCACAACCCTGGGCCACCCGCAAATCACATTGGCTGGTCAAATTTCCCAGAAGAAATGGCGGATGCAAACGCTTCTGCAAGGGCTGACTATGACTTTTTTGACGCAGTGCAAGCTTCGAATGTCCCGAGCTCCGGAGATGGAGTTGAGCCAGACCCTCTTATTCAAGGCGTAAGCTGTTGCCTGTCGTACCATTGTTTGAACAGAACGATGCAAATGGGGGTAACTTGTGGTTAGTTGCGTAGTGCCTGTCCACAGTTGTTTGCCATTCGTGAGGAAGCAGCGTTGTTTGCAACATTGGATGGGTGTTGCTGGCGCGTGAGTTGTATTATCTTCCTCTAGGCTCTGCAAATGATGGGTGAAGGCTATAATGATTTCCAGGAGATATTTGCAGCCGACCCTCCACCGGGAGGCTTCTACGACCCGTTTGCTGTAACTGGAGAGGGAACCTATGTTGCGCCAGAAGTGAGTTTGATTTTAAGAATATATTTGTGAACAGGTACCAGCGTCCCTGCCAGCTTCGTCGACAGAGTTTGTAGTTCTGCTGTTGAGTGGCCTGGCTTGCGTGTAAACGTGTCTTATATTGAAATGAATGGGCCCACCGCAGTAGATTTTGGCTTGTCTTGTACACACACGACGTACAGGACGCTGCTCGCCTGGGAGGTCAGCAAGGAGGGTATTTACATCTGCAAACAACCACCACTCCCTCGGGTCCGCCAGTCTACCAAGTGCCACTCAATCCTGTGGACGCCGCTACTGCGGCCATGGTAGATTACGATGCAGAACAACGTCGCGCCGAACAGGAGGAAGCAAGGCTAGTCAAGGGATATATGGCTGGAGGAGGCCACAATGGATGGCTCAACGGAGTAAAGAGGGCCAATGGTGGAGATCATGTTGCACCGTCAGGCCTCCGCTTTAGTGTAGAGCCGCAAAATGCTGCCGGCATCCCATGCAGGTCGTGCAGTAGTGCTTCCATTGAATCATCTACAAAGACGGTTCGTGCACAAGAGCAGCATCCCACAAAGGGACACAGCGGGAGAGCTGGTAGTGGAACAAAATTGCGGGAAAGTAATAAGCGTCGCACACTAAAGACACTGCAGCGCATGTTGCAGCAAGCGGCTGCAGAGGGCTTCCGCCTGTTGCAGGCC
>NW_013571199.1:4504-4833 GCF_000499745.2 Eimeria mitis | reverse complement strand
CTACAAAGACGGTTCGTGCACAAGAGCAGCATCCCACAAAGGGACACAGCGGGAGAGCTGGTAGTGGAACGAAATTGCGGGAAAGTAATAGGCGTCGCACACTAAAGACACTGCAGCGCATGCTGCAGCAAGCGGCTGCAGAGGGCTTCCGCCTGTTGCAGGCTTCGAAGAAGCAGCAACGGGCGGGAAAAGCAACCGCGGAGAACCGGTCATTCTTTGCAGGCACTATGGCAGCGGCTGCTGCTGCAGCGAGCAGTAGTAATCACTGGAGCCCAGATGCCTCCCCAGCTCCACCGGCAATGGATTCCTCGACCAAGCCAACCAGTGCG
>NW_013571199.1:0-4479 GCF_000499745.2 Eimeria mitis | reverse complement strand
GAGAACCGGTCATTCTTTGCAGGCACTATGGCAGCGGCTGCTGCTGCAGCGAGCAGTAGTAATCACTGGAACCCAGACGCCTCCGCAGCTCCACCGGCAATGGATTCCTCGACCAAGCCAACCAGTGCAAAACCAACGAAAGGAGGGGTTTCGGTAGAGAAAGTTGCAGGAGAAGATACCTCCATCCAGTTGATGCACAGACTAGCGCAATGCTCGCAGGAGCTTGCTAAGGAGCTGGACGAACGCATTCGCACATCACAATGGCATATATTTCCTTCTTCCAAGGCTTTCAACCTTTCTCGGATGAAGCGCCGTGCAGTACTTCCATGGCGGCGCTTGCTTGCCTCAGTAAGGAAACGGAAGCAGGATAAGAAGCAAAGCCAAGGAGGCCAGTTCGCCGTGCGGTCGACAAACAGCCAACAGTTACTCCACAATTCCGGCGGCGGCCCAAGGGACTCACTTGGGCATGTAAGTTCGAATAAGGGAATGAATGAGAGGAAACGCGCCCAGCTGCTTCTCAAGGAAGATCTGAGACGTAAGGTGTACGAGCATATGGAAGCCCGTGCGGCCAATCTCCAGGCCCAGCAGGCCAGCGCAGAGGCAACTGAAATCGGGGCATCTGCCGAAAATGGGGGACAGGCGACAGAGAGTCAGTGGCGGTTCTTCAGAACGGGCTTCGACAGCGCCCCCCCATCAAGCCATGGCTCATATGACACTGCATCTGAATACGAATCCTCGGATTCGGCCCCAACAGAGGCTTATGTTTCTCCGAGCAGCAGTTCCAGAAGCAGTAGCAAAGAAAGCAGCAGCAGCAGATCAAGCAGTGAAGGTGAACTTGTAGAAGAAATACTCAACGATCATACAGTTGAAAGGCCCCAGAAGCATGTCCGTGCAACAGATCGCACCAAACATCCCAGCAGAAGCAGCAGCATCGCAACTGCTGAAACGGCTGCCCGTCGCATCAAGGAAGAAAATGCATCAGATGCATCAACAGGCTCAGCCGGGAGCGACCGAACATCGTTTCGTTTGCTCAGCAAGTCAAGCAGGCGGGAGGAAAAGGAGGCTGGATTTCAGTGGCTAGCGGGATACTCCACAGAGCACAAAAATACGCAGTTCGAGGCAGCACGCCGGCGGAGAATGCCTTACGTTACGGTGGCGATGGGCGACTCGGTGGAGAGGAAGCCTCTACAGCACCAGGGGGAAGAGGCTGAGGACTTCCATCAGTCCANATGGGCGACTCGGTGGAGAGGAAGCCTCTACAGCACCAGGGGGAAGAGGCTGAGGACTTCCATCAGTCCATGGCTAACGCTAAGAATCATTCGCCGTCAACAGTGCAGCTCGCCGATCGAAGCCGAAGCTTGATGGGATCACCAGAAGAGAATGTTGACTTGGAAGTTCAACGGTCCCGGTCTTTCGTGAGCGATAGGGGGACTCTCGACTCATTGCCTGATAGTGACGTCTGTGAACCGTCAGCGGCCCGCCAGCCTGAGCAGGAGCTCCCCTTGCTGGTTTACCCCCCTCTTAATAGTCTTAAAAGGCGCGTTCGGAGCAGCATGAACAATGCCAACGGTGACGCCAGCAGAGGGGCCAGCAGCTGCGAGTCCATTGCTGCGCTTATTGAATCCCTTGCGCCAGCAGAAGCCACAGCAACTGCAGACAGTATTCAGATGCAATATAGAGAAAAAGACAAACAGAAAGACTTAGCTGGTGTGGACGAACCAACCAATCGGGAGGCGCGTTCAAACGAGCTTCATCCTGGAGCTACAGAACAAGGAAACGAAGTGCTGTCGTCGATGGCAGCGGGGGGACCAAAGGGAGGAATATCTACACGTATGCAGCAGGCGTACGCCTCATCCCTGCAGCGGGCAAGANGGGGGGACCAAAGGGAGGAATATCTACACGTATGCAGCAGGCGTACGCCTCATCCCTGCAGCGGGCAAGAAGCTCATTGCTCTCAGGAAACATACGTCATGCCACTGCCACTCTGTTTTCCTCAAAGGGAACAAATGGTTCAGCTAATGCGACAGCTTCTTCATACGCAGGCCCCGCAAGGGGCGATGCAAATTCCTCACGTGTTTCTACCAAATCGCAAGCACTACAACGCAGTAGCAAAGGCAACAGAGGCGCCAGCAGCGGCAGCGGTTGCAGCAAGCAGGCTGCCCGTGAAAAGTTACCCGAAATAGAAAATAGAGCTAGCGAACGGCTTCCTGGCGTATCAGCGGAAACAACTGAAGATAGGGCATTCGTGACTTCCAAAGAACACGGAATGATGCTGGATATTGATTATGACCAGGCCAACAGGGATTGGAACTCCGCCAAAAACGCAACTTCTGGCCCGCCCGTAAGTAGAAGCTCTGAGTATGTCTCCATGGCAGCTGAATAGGCACCGTATGGTTGCTTGAAGCACTAAGGAGAATCTGCCTTTGATCATCAGGTCACCTGTTATCGTGTCGCTTGCTTTTTGCTGTAGCCGGCCCCCGAAGGAATGGTGTACAACCCGCTCACTGGTGTAAATGAGTACAGCTACGCAGTTACCACCACAGGAGGACAAGTGAGGATGCTTTTCTGTTCCCCTAAATTATCCCTTTGAGTGTTTCGCATATCTACCGCTACTTCCTTTTCCAAACACTTATGGAGATGCATTATTCCCCTTGAACTCTTTGTCTTGCGTCTCTTTGCAGCCTTACGGGAATATGGCGCTGGGCGCCATTCAGCAGATAGCCCCCGTGGGCCCCGTTCCAGTAAATCAAGGTAAGGCAGCTCTAGACGCTTTCACTCCATCCTTCCTTACGCCACGCAACAAGTTNGTTTCGTAGCGCTTCCTTTGGGAGCTCTCTTGCCTTGCTCCCCTGCATGCGCTTGTGCCAGTTGGGTGACCGGATGATTGATTGATCAATTGTTTGGTTGATTGGGGGAATCAACCACTGTAGCTCATGTGGCTTCTTGTCTGCATGCATTGCAGGCAGACTCGCAGATGCCCGGCTGCAGGGCGCTTATCGTTTCAATGCGACTACAGGGGAACGGGAATATGTCGATGGAGGAGGTGATGTCACGATTAAATATTATTCCTGCTGGCTGCCTTTGCACAGACTACCTAGTCTTAAGCATTGTTTTGTTGAAGGAATGCTGCGATTCCTGCTTTGAGGGGTGGCTTGTGAACAGGTATGGACCGTGTCAGGCAATTTGGTGCAACAGATTTCATCGACTCCGGGGCGTCTGCTCGTCCTAACGTTAAGGCAGATGGTTTGCCTGAAGGTTTCGACATGAACTACGCAAGACAGAAATACGAAGCGGGTGTACCGGCAGGTATGGCTTAACCATCTGACGAGCCCGATAACCTCCTGCCAAGGTATTTGCCTTCACGTGAATTGATTGCTAGCAGAGTTAATCTATACTCAACCTGCAGTGCTGGTTGTGCACGTAGGTAGAGATCCGGTAATGCGCGGAGGAGAGCGAGCTGCTGAGGCCATGCAGCTCGATGCGGAAGCGAAGCTGCTAGACCTCGACCCTTATGCAGCGCTTCTTGAGCCGCCTAAGGTACCTGCAAAGGAATACGCAACTTTTGACGGAGGAGTAGATCTCGTCAAAATGGGATTGGCAGCCGGGGCACAGGCGAGGAAGGTCATTAAGAAGACGGATGAAACAGAACCGTCGGCCCCTCAGGAAGCCGGTGACGCAAGTGCTGAAGTCGCAGATGTAAGCATGGGCCACTCACTACATGCACGCATCACTGCTTCGCTTGCTGGTTACTTGTAATGTACATCGCGCAGTTGTCCTAGAGAGGTACCGCCACATGCGAATGCCTTGAATCAGGGATACTTCATGNATGTACATCGCGCAGTTGTCCTAGAGAGGTACCGCCACATGCGAATGCCTTGAATCAGGGATACTTCATGTTGGCATGTGTTGATGACTGAGCTGGGGACTGCACGCGCGGGATGGAGTGCTCCACGGTAGACAGGGGTGGCGTTATGGCTTAACAGAAAGATGACTCATGATGAGGTGTCTCGTGCATGCATCGGGTGTTTGTTTTCCACTTGGCTTTCTGTGCTGCGTCATTTTGTTTGTGTTCAAGGAGCCGCGGGTCCCAACAGACTGGAAAATGCCGGTTTCGAGTGGAAGCTACGCAGTGGAACAGGTTGCCAAGTGGAATTGGTATTACCGAATGGTGATTCCATTTATGCACAATTTCCGAGTCCAGACACTCTTACTTATGCGCAAACTGCCTCTACAAAGCAGGTTCAGGAGCATGCACGGTTGAGTGGTATTCACAGCAGCGAGAGCAACAGCACAAACAAGAACACGTCCAGTCGCACCTGCAATAAACAGCAGGAACGGAGACATGCATAGCAGCAACGCAAACAGCAGCCACAGCAGCAGCAAGGCGACAGGGCCTACACCTGCTTCTGAACTGATGATGTTCGCGCCAATAGAGACCGTTTTCCGCTGTCTGCGTGATGTTCTCTCAGGAGCAAATTT
>NW_013571198.1:4547-7155 GCF_000499745.2 Eimeria mitis | reverse complement strand
ACAGCTCGCCGTATCTTGCCACTATAAGCCGTGTAAGCTATCGACGAAGTCTACTGCATACATTCTAGATATATCTCGAGAGAAGTGCTGTGCGCAGTGTACAGCACCAGGCCTTTGAGATGAGGTGCAAGGGTGGTGTACAGAAGCAGGATTTCGAAATGAGGTTCAGCCTCTTGGCAGAGCCAGCTCCCGCTTGAGCTCACTATCTGCACTTCCGTAGGCGTGTCTCGACTGTAGCAGTCACGCGGCGATGTACGCACCACGCAAGGTGACAACGCCCGTTGGCTAAACGTGTCATTTACTTCCGTTCATGCCAATGAAGGCATAATATAGTCTTGCAAGGAAACGGTTTGTCAATATTACTCGACACGCAAGCTACAAGCACCTAGATGGAACATCCTGAGACAAGCGCACTCCCATGTCTATATATCATGCATGACGCAGTATGAAATCCCAAGGAAACACACGCAGTTAAGCTACAAGGGTGGCTTATGAAGCAGCAAGCGTGGCTCTGCAAGGTAATAGAGCACTGCCCTTCCCTCCCAGCGTTTACTAGACTAATACAGGTTAAACTGTACCATTGTACCATCGCTGCTAGCTCTTTTACAAACCCCACTCAATTCAGTTTTAAGTCGTTAGCTAAGGTCGCCACAATACACAAATTTCTTAAGACGAGACCCAACTGTCGAGGTGTTGAGTTCCATATGCCGTAGGTGCACCAATAAGCACAATATTGGTTTGCGCCGCTGCAAGGAACTCACCAGAAGCACCACGTGTCATACCCTGTGAGAGCATGGTAAATGCCACATCTCCACAATTTGATACGCCGCTTCAGCCAAGAATGAGTTGCAAGTTCGCACTAATACACATCCTGTGGGGACTGCAGCATACGTCCTGCACAAATGGCATGCCGTGCAATTTCGTTCCAAATAGAAACGCTCTCTGGCCATAGCCATTATTCATTCCTTCACGATAAATGTACCAGACATTCGTCAACGCATAAGCCTTCGGAAGAGTCATAAAACAAGCATTAAACTCTTTGCCACAGTAAGCGCGAGTCAATGCTTGACCATACTTTCTGCGCCAAAATAGGTATGGACTGTCCCCTAGCATATAAACCAAAGACCCTGCCAGAAGTGGCATTACACCGCATTTGCCACGAAACAGGCATTTGCTGCTAGTCGCCTGCTATTCTATACGCAACGCGCTCCCCACTTCCCGTGGCATGCGATGTCCTAGATGCGGAAAATTGTCAGTACAGCAAACCAATCCAATCATTCGCACAAGATGCAGTTAACGGTCCTGGTGATGCAGTATGCACCTTTTCCTTCGAGCGGCTGCTATCGCGCGCTACGGCGAGTCACGTCCGCTGCCGCTCGCTACTACTAGTGATAAGGCAAAGCTCCGTGCTGATCATGGGGGGCGTCATGGAAAACCTTCCAGGCAGCCTCAGCCGCCAAACAGTCTGACATGCCGGCACGATTAGTTCAATTTATACCCCCCCCTCAAAACGCCTACTGCCTGTGTAGCATTTCGTGCTAACCTAAGAATGATCATGCGCCAGTACTAGTATGCATGCGGTAGCGTCACGACCGTCAATATACTGGAATTGCTCTGCGCGGTTCTCGAAAAACGGGCGCACCAGCATGAAAGCTCTCTGTTAAGCTAGTGCAAGCGCTAGCCTGACCAAAAACGCACTCTCTGCAACGGTGCTGCCGTGCACTAAATGCTGGAAAGTACGCCAGCATACAAAACCAAAATACAGCGGGAAGCAGCTTCACAGAGCATGTGCTGCAGTACAGCCACTTGGCGCGATCGACCATGCAATATTTCCGCCTGTGCTGATTGCGACGAGTTCTCGGCCTTACCTAGCTCGTAGCAGCAACGGCTCATCAACCATACTCGATATACCATTAGCAGTAAGCAGGCGGAAAGGGATGCAACTGCCATACGCCCAAATTTTCAAGTTGTGGAGCTCATATTCGATACGGTGAAACGCGCCGTCCCATGCACACGCATACGCCACAGCCGCAGGTGGGTCTGCTGTATCGCCTTGCAGAGGTACGTAAGCTATCCTGTACGCCACGCCCGCCCACCTTCCGTTGCGTGCGATGTCTCAAGTGCCAAATATTGCCAATACGGCAGAGTAGAGACAATGACGAGAGCAAGCAACAGCCCAAAACGCTCATGTAATTCCCGCAGGGTGACGTAAACGATCATGGTGATATAGAATGTACCTATCTCCCCAAGCGGATGCTACCGCGCACTACCAGGAGTTGCAGGACGAAGCTCCGTGCTAGGAACCAATCCATACACTACCCTACAACGCGCCTACTTCCTGTGTAATATTTCGTCATAACGTACGCATCATCACGCTCCGAGACTATTATGCATGCGGTAGCGTCAAGACCGTCAATATACTGGAATGTCTTTGCGCGGTTCTCGAAAAACGGGCGCACCAGCATCAAAGCTCCCCGTAAAGCTAGCGCAAGCGCCAGCCTGACCAAAAACGCACGCTCTGCAACATTGCCGCCGCGTACTAATTGTTGCGAATGTACGCCAGCATACAAAACCCAAATACAACGGGAAGCAGCTTCACAGAGCATGC
>NW_013571198.1:2034-4485 GCF_000499745.2 Eimeria mitis | reverse complement strand
CGACGAGTTCCCGGCATTACCTGGCTCGTAGCAGCAGCAGCTCGTCAACCTTACTCGACATACCATTGGCCGTAAGCAGGCGGAAAGGGATGGAACTGCCATACGCCCAAATTTTTAGAGTTGTGGAACTCATATTCGATGCAGTGAACCGCGCCGTCCCATGCACACGCACACGCCGCAGCCGCAGGTGGGTCTGCTGTATCACCTTGCAGAGGTACGTAAGCTACCCTGTACGCCACTCCTGCCCACCTTCCGTTGCGTGCGATGTCTCAAGTGCCAAATATTGCCAATACGGCAGAGTAGAGACAATGACGAGAGCAAGCAACAGCCCAAAACCCTCATATAATTCCCGCAGGGTGAAGTAAACGATCATGGTGATGCAGAAAGTACCTTTCTCCCCAAGTAGATGCTACCGCGCACTACCAGGAGTTGCAGGACGAAGCTCCGTGCTAGAAACCAATCCATACCCTACCCTACAACGCGCCTACTGCCTGTGTAATATTTCGTCGTAGCGTACGACACATCACGCTCCGAGACTATTATACATGCGGTAGCGTCAAGACCGTCAATATACTGGAATTGCTTTGCGCGGTTCTCGAAAAACGGGCGCACCAGTATGGAAGCTCTCCGTAAGGCTAGCACAAGCGCCAGCCTGACCACAAACCCACTATCTGCAACATTGCCGCCGCGTACTAATTGTTGCGAACGTACGCCAGCATACAAAACCCAAATACAACGGGAAGCAGCTTCACAGAGCATGTGCTGCAGTATAGGCACTTGGCGCAACCGAGCATGGAATACTTCCGCCTGTGCGAATGGAGGTCTTGCCCCTACCTGGCTCCTACGAGCAAATGCTTGTCAACCGATGTGCGCTAATGCCAAGGAATTCTCTGTTGTATCGCCGTGCAGACCCAGGCTAGCTGGTCCATAAACCACCCGCAAACGTTAAAATAATTTCTATTCAAAAGGTTGGGATTTTATGTTTACACTAAATATAATTGCATCTACGGATACAAGCCCTACCCATGCCGTAATTCGTGAGATATATTGTGTCTGCCCTTAGATGAACCTTAGGCCTTGTGTATCCGAGGAAAGCGTGACCTCGAAATGTTGCTGTACCTCAGCCAGCAGTCAACGACTGGCTGCCCATGTGCCACAGCTGGTACTGCATATTTGGACTTGTTCCAGCCTATCCGTTCCTGCACTCCCCAGATGGAGATTCCATAGCGCTGAGGCAGATGGAGACGCTATGCGACCTCCAAAGTAGGCCGTGCCGACCAGCACGTACTTGCTACAGAGCACGACCTCCACGGCAACCCTATCGAAGGTTGCAAGCCCCAAATGTCCACATCTACTTTCCTATTTCGGAAACACATTTCAGGTCGTCCTAGAAAACAATAAATTCTAGCCTAACTGCATGTACCAGCTTGGGGGTTACTGGCCAAGAAGATTAGTAACCGACAGAGATTTATTGGCACATAATTTTGCTGTTCGAAGTCACGCACTAATCAGCAAGTCGGCGCTCTCCGTTTAACCCGTCTCCCACGCTTATACAGGCAAAAGAATAGCTAGAAACAATGTGAAGGCATATTCCGTGACGGATTACAGTGCCGTGTCGCTGGTATGCAACGCTGCTAGCCGTCGAGCGGTCCCCCAGAAACAGCTGCCTAGGGGCTACGCGATGGGTCGCTAATTTCTTTGTGCTCTGTTTTCGATGCCAGGCGCTCCCGAAACCGGTCACCACTCGAAGTCTACCACTTCAAGGGCAGACGCGCTTTGACGTTCCACGCCACACTAGCCGCAGCATGCGTGCTGTTTCTGCACATTGGCGAACTCATTCACAATTGCAGTACCGCAGGCCTACATTCTGTCTCACAGGAGGCTATTATGCATTCCTGGGAGCGTAGAAAACTCTGTTAGCACGCTCCGGTTTGCTGCGCATCGGTTCCGGACGTCCTTCATAACGCTATGTGAGCGAATTGAGCCTCATGAGCGTCAAGGGTCACTCGACGTGAGTTGCGCCCACATACACGCGATGCAAAAGCACAGTTGAGTCATGCGAGTGATTGCTTCAGCTATGAACCACAGATGAGACACCTTTGCACGTTCCTGTTATCCCGGAATAAGTTTCCAGTGGCCTTAAGAAAGCACATGCGTTGCGTCAATCCAAGCACTGCCATCATAATATCGTGCAAAGAGTCACACACAAATGTGCAACGTTAAAGGCGCATATGGCCACGAGAAGCAGAAGCAAGGTGGATCGAAAAAAAAGCTGTGCGGTGCAGCTGGTTAAAAGTACGCCGCTCGCGTTTGAAACATACGCTAGCTGCTTCGCAATGCGCAGACCTGCGGCACATATGAAACCAGTCAAGATCGATCGTCAACTCACAATCTGGAATTCATGGCATATCGCAAGCACTCTGGTTCAACGAATAAACAAGGAATCCCTTT
>NW_013571198.1:1604-1934 GCF_000499745.2 Eimeria mitis | reverse complement strand
CAAGCACACCTGAGTGTAACTCGCAGGAGCGGGCGCAATCTACTTCGCCCCACATGCGGCAGGCGCCAGATGCTGAATCGTTAAGCATGGGCTGACCTTGTATTCAGTTAAGCATTTGGAATAACTCAACGTCCCGACAATATCAGAAGAACGTAGTGTTTAGCGCGCATCAACTGTGTACCAAGCCCTCGGTATCTCAAAAGCGCCATTCCAACACTGATTTGCTTTCAATTCCTCACTCCGGCTACTGTTACCAACTTATTTTTCACCTGCACGACACCGTTGAAAACTCTTTCGTGCTGTAATTCACACGCACTGTACTTTGTAATA
>NW_013571198.1:0-1504 GCF_000499745.2 Eimeria mitis | reverse complement strand
CCATCATAATATCGTGCAAAGAGTCACACACAAATGTGCAACGTTAAAGGCGCATATGGCCACGAGAAGCCGAAGCAAGGTGGATCGAAAAAAAGCTGTGCCGTGCAGCTGGTTAAAAGTACGCCGCTCGCGTTTGAAACATACGCTAGCTGCTTCGCAATGCGCAGACCTGCGGCACATATGAAACCAGTCAAGATCGATCGTCAACTCACAATCTGGAATTCATGGCATATCGCAAGCACTCTGGTTCAACGATAAAACAAGGAATCGCTGGGCGTTTGCAAGCACACCTGAGTGTAACTCGCAGGAGCGGGCGCAATCTACTTCGCCCCACATGCGGCAGGCGCCAGACGCTGAATCGTTAAGCATAGGCTGACCTTGTATTCAGTTAAGCATTTGGAATAACTCAACGTCCCGACAATATCAGAAGAACGTAGTGCTTAGCACGCATCAACTGTGTACCAAACCCTCGGCATCTCAAAAGCGCCATTCCAACACTGATTTGCTTTCAATTCCTCACTCCGGCTACTGTTACCAACTTATTTATACCTGCACGACACCGTTGAAAACTCTTTCGTGCTGTAATTCACACGCACTGTACTTTGTAATGATACGCAGCAGCGCCACTTCAAAGCACAAACGCATAGGTCGTTCCGTCATGCAGAAGGAAACAACGTGTAGCCATATCGTTACAAACGGTGCTCTCGGGCAGGGTGCCTTTACACAGCAGTGCCTAAAAGCAGCGATGTTAACCACGAACTTTGACGAACCGCCGATGCCAGTCATTTCCTAATCGAACCAGTTTCGTGTTTCCACTGAGCTAACATTCGTTTTGGCACAAATCATGACGCCGGCACATTCTGCTTACTTCCTTGAAAAAAAACGATGCAGCTCACACCTCGCTATGCTTATTCCCCGCAGAGCAATTACCATAATGCATTACGGAGCCGGCCGAAAACACTGTAAACGATTTGTACAAATCGCTGCATAGGCGCTGCTGCCGCAAGCCGCGCAGTAGTGCCTCCCCAACGTACTTTGATCGTTTGTAATGTCAGAATCTGTCTCACAAACGTGCCTTGTAGTGGAGAAACACCCTGCCTCAGTTTATACGGAAGTAGAGGCTTGTTATGCCTCAGTTTATACGGTTGAAGCAGAACAAGCCTCTACTTCTGCTTCTTGTAGTGCAACTGCAAAATGCCAAAACGATGCCTTCGCAAATATCCGTGCCTGCCCTCAGAGAGCCTGATTACCCACAGCGACGCCACGTCGACATGTTTGCTTCTCAAGGCATACTTCCTGGGCCAACCAACGAGCCATCCTAACGCCAGATCCGACTTTTCCGCACCGCACCCATAGACGCGCGAAGTCGAATTGCAATACTCCAGGACGCTCACGCATGCAGATCCGCTGCATCTTCGTCAAAGACTGCATATTTCGCGTTTGGTCGAAGCACTTGATTTTAACCAGGAAGACAAAACGACAAGAGCAATAACAACATCACCAC
>NW_013571197.1:6896-7429 GCF_000499745.2 Eimeria mitis | reverse complement strand
TCGCTCTCAATAAAAGTTCATCAACGCACGCCAGCGTCTCTCTCTCTCTCCTCTCTCTCTCTCTCTCTCTCTGACGCCTGCGGCTATCTCTGCAGCTGTATATACACTCCAGCTGCATCGCATCTCATCTGGTGCGCGGCCTCATTCTCCACCGGCCATTTGTATTCTCTTTTGTTTTATTGCAACAAATTTTCACTGACCCCTTACTGCGCCTCCCGCTAGCCGCGGCGTAGGCAGCGCAGCAGCGAGGCAGCAGCAGCAGCAGCAGCAGCAGCAGCAGCAACACCAGCAGCAGCAGCAGATTCCGGTGTACTGTACATACACCTCATTTCTTAATCTTGGCTCCGATTCAAATCACCCTCAGCTCACTTCTTTTGTTTATTTGGGGTCTACTATAAGAGAGGTCCTCTTCCTGCCTTTCTCTTTCTTTTGTTCAGGTTTTGTCTGTTTTCTCTTCTTTGTTTCTCTTTCTTTTTCTCCTGTTATATACAACAGAAATAAGGGTTTATATTTACTCACCAACAAAGAAGGGC
>NW_013571197.1:5127-5667 GCF_000499745.2 Eimeria mitis | reverse complement strand
CAACACAGAAAAAACGAATGCAAAAACCCAGATGGATGCCCGCACTCACATTGTTTAACCTGGCAACGAAGAAATCCTTATGAAATACTCTACTTGTAAGCATATTCCTGCTGCTGCTGCTGCTGCTGCTGCTGCTGCTGGTGATGGTGGTTTTGTTTTTGTTTTTGTTTTTGTTTTTTTGTTGGTGAAAGGCTGCTGCTGGTGCTGGTGGTGGTGTTGGTTTTATTATTTTTTTATTTTTATTTTTATTGGTGGTCGTGGTGTTGTTACTGTTGATATTTTTATTATGCTGCTGCTGCTGCTGCTGCTGTTGCTGTTGCTGCTGTTGCTGCTGCTGCTGCTCTCTTTCCGTTCCTGCCCCTATTTGAATGTCTATTTTTCGTTTGCTGCTGCTGTTTCTGCTGCTGTTCACCTCCCGCTGCTGCTGCTGCTCCTCCCCTCCTCCCCCTCCCCCTCCTGCTGCTGCTGCTGCTGCTGCTGCTGCTGCTGCTGCTGCTGTTGTTTAGCCCTCAGCTGTGTGCAGGTATAGAGTTCCGCCGC
>NW_013571197.1:4300-5027 GCF_000499745.2 Eimeria mitis | reverse complement strand
CGTTCCTGCCCCTATTTGAATGTCTATTTTTCGTTTGCTGCTGCTGTTTCTGCTGCTGTTCTCCTCCCCCTCCTGCTGCTGCTCCTCCCCTCCTCCCCCTGCTGCTGCTGCTGCTGCTGCTGCTGCTGCTGCTGCTGCTGCTGCTGCTGCTGTGTTTAGTCCTCAGCTGTGTGCAGGTATAGAGTTCCGTCGGTGCAACAAAAAGATGAATTTGGTTCGGCACTGCAACCGTGGTCGTTTCTGTTCTTTCGCTCACAGCAAAGAAGAAGAGCTGTATCACCCACTGACATATAAAACTAATTTTTGTTCTGTTTTTCCTTCTTGTCTTCGGCACTTTTGTCCTTTTGCACATAGTATACACGAGCTCAGAGACCCTTTGTCTTTGCCTTTAATACGAGCTCTTTGGGGGCCCCATGGTGGTGGTGGTGGGGGAGGGGTTGGGGGGGGGGCCCCTCCTGTACTTGGAATGCAGTCAAATCCTGCTGCTGCTGCTGCTGCTGCTGCTGCTGCTGTTGCTGCTGCTGCTGCTGCTAATGCTGCAGCAACAGGGGGAGGAGCACAACGCTCACAGCTGCAGATTGAGACACACAATAAAAGAAACAATACTCCTTTGCTGCTCCCTGATTTCCCTAAAGTACAAAAAACAACAACAGCAGCTCCTGCTGCTGCTGCTGTTGCTGCTGCTGCTGCTAGCAGCAGCAGCAGCAGCAACACTGGCGATAGCCCG
>NW_013571197.1:2994-3353 GCF_000499745.2 Eimeria mitis | reverse complement strand
CAGCAGCAGCAGCAGCAGCAGCAAGAGCCAGCAGCAGAAACACACAAACCAATGCCGACCCATCGCATGCACTTCGGGGCTTCGCCTTTGAGAGAATTCACCCAGAAAGGCAGCAGCAGCAGCAGCAGCAGCAGCGGCAGCAGCGGCAGCAGCAGCAGCAGCAGCTGCAGCTGCAGCTTCAACAGCAGCAGCAGCAACTCCAACAGCAGCAGCAGCAGCAGCAGCAGCAGCAGGTAGATGAAACTGATGTTTTGCCGCTTGCTGTGCAGCTGCTCGGGCCCCAGGCAGCAGAGATGACGATGCAGCAGCTGCAGCTAGCTGTGGACCTGGCGCTGCGGCTAGCTAGCACGATACCCCCC
>NW_013571197.1:432-2894 GCF_000499745.2 Eimeria mitis | reverse complement strand
CAGAGATGACGATGCAGCAGCTGCAGCTAGCTGTGGACCTGGCGCTGCGGCTAGCTAGCACGATACCCCCTCAGCAGCAGCAGCAGCAGCAGCAGCAGCAGCAGCAGCAGCAGCACGAGCAGCAGCAAGAGCAGATGCTGCTCCAACTACAGCAGCAGCAGATGCAGCTGCAGATGCAGCAGCAGAGGCAAAGGGAGGAAGAAGAAATGCTGCTAAGACAGCGACAGCAGCAGGAGCAGCAGCAACAGCAGCAGCAGCAGCAGCTGCAGCAGCAGCAGCAGCAGCAGCAGCAAGAGCAGCAGCAGCAAATTCCCCAGCTGACAAACGAAACGATCCTGGGTGTGCTGCAGGCTATCGCCTTGGCTCGGGGGTGGGACCCTCTGGAGCAGCAGCAGCAGCTGCTGCAGCAGGAACAGCAGCAGCAGCAGCAGCAGCAGCAGCAGGAGAGTCAGCAGCTGCCGCGTGCTGCAGCAGGAATGAGGCAAGCTGATGAAGCAGCAGCAACAGATGCAGCAGCAACAGCAGCAAGCATCAGCGAGCAGCTGCAACGCCTGACTCTGGATTTCATGCCCTCACGACCGCAGCAGCAGCAGCAGCAGCAGCAGCAACAGCAGCAGCCGCAGCAGCAGCAGCATGAGAAACCTCAGCAGCAAAACTCCTTGTTGAGGAGATCGGGCCTTCTCTTCCCATCCAGCAGACAGCAGCAGCCGCTGCAGCAGCTGCAGCAGCTGCAGCAGCTGCATCAACTGCAGCAGCAGCCTTTGCCGCAGCACCAGCTGCAGCAGCACCAGCAGCAGCAGCAGCAGCAGCAACAGCAGCAGCAGCGAAGCAACCGCCGCTTTGTCTCCTCTCATATGAGGGGCCCCGTTAGCGGCAACCAGTCGTACATACGGCAGCAGCCCGGGAAAGAAGCAGCAAGACAGCTGCAGCAGCAGCTGCAGCAGCAACTGCAGCAGCAGCTGCAGCAGCAGCTACAGCAGCAGCTGCAGCAACAACTGCAGCAGCAACTGCAGCAACAACTGCAGCAGCAACTGCAGCAGCAAATACACGACCATGTGGAGAACACGCAGCAGACTGAGTCCTTCATCAGGCCGCTTACCAGCAGCAGCAGCAGCAGCAGCAGCAGCAACAGCAGCAGCAGCAGCAACAGCAGCAGCAGCAACTTCTTAGGCTTTCAGGACATCGAAAGAAGTATATTGCTGCTGCAGCAGCACCAGCTGCAGCTGCAGCAACAAGAGCAGCAAAGACCCCCCGCTCCAGCAGCAACAGCAGCAGCAGCAACAGCAGCAGCAGCAGCAGCAGCAGCAGGTTTTTTACAAGCAGCAGAAGTGCAGCAGCTGCAGCGGGAGGACATCCGCTCGTGCATACCTAAAGACGGAGGAGAACACGAGCAGCAGCAGCAGCAGCAGCAGCAGCAGCAGCAGCAGCAGCAGAGGCCTACACAGTTGATTTCTATCAGCAGCAGCACAGCCCCCCCGCCATCTCGTGGGGGGCTGCAGCAGCAGTTTGGTTTTCGCAAGAGCAGCAGCAGCAGCAGCAGCAACAGCAGCAGCAGCAGCAACAGCAGCAGCAGCAACAGCAGCGGCGCTGCCCCTCAGTCTTACCAGCGGTCCTTCATAGGCACCACATTAAGCAGCAGCAGCAGCAGCAGCAGCAGCAACAGCAGCAGCAGCAACCGCACCACGTGCTCTGGTGTTATATACCAGCAGCAGCAGAAATTGCTGTTCTACCAGCAGCAGCAGCAGCAGCAGCAGCACCCGCACCCCCAGCAGCAGCCGCAGCAGCAGCAGCAGCAGCAGCAGCAGCTGGTGCTGCCCCGCAGTGCAGCAGAAGCAGCAGCAGCAGACCCCTCCCCCCAAATAACAACCTGCTCACAAACCCCCCTGACAGCACGCACGCTGTCTCCAGTGCAGCCGCAGCAGCAGCAGCAGCAGCAGCAGCAGCAGCAGCAGCAGGCACTGCAGCAGCCGCAGCAGCAGCAACAGGCAGGTTACCCTCTACCACTAGCTGCAGCACTCTTCGATGCAGATGGAGACAGCAGCAAAGACAAAGTCTCTAGACAGTCTGCTGCTGCAGCTGGCTGACACACTTACGTTGCTTCCCCGGTTGAACTGGCAGCACTAGCTGCAGCAGCAGCAGCAGCAGCAGCACCAGCAGCAGCAGCAGCAGCACAACCAGCACAGCAGCAGCAGCAGGAGCAGTGGCAGCAGCAGCAGCAGGAGTAGAAACGGCAGCAACGGCAGCAGCAGCAGCAGCAGCAGCAGCAGCAGCAGCAGAAGCAGCAGAAGCAGGGCAGAACCAAATGATACTAAAAGAAGATTTATTTCTTTATTTGATATTTATTAGTATTATAATAATTTATTATTTTCTTTTTTCTTTTTCTCTTTTTTTGTTTGTTGTTTATATACACCTCTGGGGTGTATAAGCAGCTGCTCCGCCTCCTCTCTGCGGCAGAGAAAACT
>NW_013571197.1:0-419 GCF_000499745.2 Eimeria mitis | reverse complement strand
AAAAAAAAAAAAAAAAAAAAAAAAAAAAAAAAAAAAAAAAAACTGATTTTATTTGTTTCTTTTGTTCTGCTTTTTTCTTTTGTTTGTTTCTTTTGTTTCTTTTCTCTCTTTTGTTTGTTTTGTTTTTTTGTTTGCTTTGTGTGTTCTGTTTGTTTTGTTTGTTTGTGTGGGTGTTGTGTGTGTTTCATTTATTTAGTTATTTTATTTATTTAGTTTGGTTTATTTATTTAGCTTATTTTATTTATTTTATTTATTTTGTTTATTTTGTTTTTATTTTGTTGATTTTTTCCTTTTTTGTTTTTGCTGCGGCGAAAACAAAAAACAAAAACAGAAAAACAAAATAAATATAAATATGTAAATGTATATCTATATCTATATCTACATATATATATATATATATATATATATATATATATATA
>NW_013571196.1:6969-7162 GCF_000499745.2 Eimeria mitis | reverse complement strand
TATATATATATATATATACATATATACATATATATATATATATACATATATATATAATATAAAACAATAAACATACAAGAATACATATATATAAATAAAGAATTAAACACCTAAAAAAAAAAGAAATAGATATTGATAAACAAAAAAGAGAGACAATAAACTTGTATAAATAAGCAGCAAAAGAAACAAACAG
>NW_013571196.1:6290-6944 GCF_000499745.2 Eimeria mitis | reverse complement strand
AAAAAAAAAAAAAAAAAAAAAAAAAAAAAAAAAAAAAAAAAAAAAAAAAAAAAAAAAAAGAATAAGTTTACTTTTGTATAGGGGCCAGCATTCGATTAACATGAAAAATTAATTTTTTTTTAATAGAAATCCAACTTTTTTCTTTTTTTATTTTTTTTTCTGCTGCTGCTGCTGAAAGCCCCAAAACTGCAGCAAACAAAACCAACAAGTTGCTGCCCCCAGGACGACGCACAGGGTCGTAGCTTATACCTACACACATACACATGCATGCATGCAGATGCATGCATGCATGCATGCATGGAGCATGCATGCATCTGCATGTGCGCGCATGCATGCATGCATGCATGTGCATGCAGAGGTATGCATATGCATGCATGCAGATGTATGCAGATGCATGCAGATGCAGCAGCAGGACCACCACCACCATCACCACAACCAGCAGCATCATCAGCACCGCAACCAGCAGCAGCAGCAGCAGCAGCACCACCACCACCACCACCATCATCATCAGCACCATCATCATGAGCACCACCATCATCAGCACCAGCAGCAGCACCAGCAGCAGCACCAGCAGCAGCAGCAGCAGCAGCAGCAGCAGCAACAGCAGCAGCAGCATCAACCCCAATACCTTTCTCGCTATCCGTAACAGCCTTC
>NW_013571196.1:5903-6096 GCF_000499745.2 Eimeria mitis | reverse complement strand
CCCCCCCCCCCCCCCCCCCCCCAAACTCAAAGGGTTCAGTAGGAGACAGAGGGGCCCCCAGCGGCCCCTCTAACCAGGGCGGGGGCCCCTCTCCCACCGAGAAAGGGGCCCCCTGGGGGGCCCCCTCATAGAGCCCCTGGGGGGCCCCCTGGTGGGGGGCCCCCTCGTGGATCCCCTGGGGGGCCCCCTGGGG
>NW_013571195.1:6111-6208 GCF_000499745.2 Eimeria mitis | reverse complement strand
TATATATATATATATATATATATATATATATATATATATATATATATATATCTATATATATATATATATACATGTATATAGGTGTAGTATATAGGTA
>NW_013571195.1:5605-6085 GCF_000499745.2 Eimeria mitis | reverse complement strand
AAAAAAATATATATATATATATATATATATATATATATATATATATATATATATATATATATATATATGTTTGCTGCGTAGAGGAGACTTTGTGCTGTTACTGGTGAGAAGCAATGATAAGTATAAATAAACAAATAAACAACAGACGGGTAGATAAAGAAAAAATAAATAAATAAATAAGTAAATTAAAAAACAAATAAACAAATGAATAATAAACAAATAAATGCTGAAACAAATGAAGGTAAATTAATTTAAATACATATATATATATACACCAAAATATAAATACAAAACAAACATATAAATAAAAACAAAAAAGAAAGAAACAAAGAAACAAAGAAACAAACAAAAGGCTACAACCAGCCCCTGAGCTATTAAATAAAAATAACATTTCCTTATATAATAATATAAATCAAAGATATAATTAATTTCATACAAATAAAACAACAACAAAAGTACAAGAATAGTAACAATGATGCA
>NW_013571195.1:5164-5505 GCF_000499745.2 Eimeria mitis | reverse complement strand
ATATATATATATATATATATATATATATATATATATATATATATATATATATATATATGTATATATATAACGCACATGCATCTTAGTATATATAAAATATATAATATAATATAATATACATAAAAAGTAAAATATATAAATATATGCGTTTTGTTTATAAAAATATAATAATAATATTCCACCTGATGCTGCTGCTGCTGCTGCTGCTGCTGCTGCTGCTGCTGCTGTTCCTGCTGCTGCTGCAGCTGTTTGTTTATTTGTCACTTTATTTATTTATAAATAAATAAACAAATAAATAAATAAATAAACAAACAAATAAATGAATAAACATATATATATAT
>NW_013571195.1:4832-5129 GCF_000499745.2 Eimeria mitis | reverse complement strand
ATAAATAAACAAGTATATAACTGTATATATATATATATATATATATATATATGTATCTAAAAAGATATAAAAAGCCGTCGTTTGTGCTGTATACAAGTTTT
Source organism: Eimeria mitis (assembly GCF_000499745.2). Lineage (NCBI taxonomy): Eukaryota > Apicomplexa > Conoidasida > Eucoccidiorida > Eimeriidae > Eimeria > Eimeria mitis. The sequence continues at coordinate 5,028 of NW_013571195.1, read as the reverse complement.
AATAGACAAAAAAAATAAAATAAAACAAAAATAAATAAAATAAAAAATAAAATAAAATAAAATAAATGAAACAACAAAGGAGCTAACATATAAACATAAAATAAAATAAATAGATAAATTAAAAAAAAATAAACAAAAATTTATATTTATATTTATCTGAATTTATTCTTCTCTTCGCATGCAACAAAAAGAAAAA
>NW_013571195.1:4620-4764 GCF_000499745.2 Eimeria mitis | reverse complement strand
AGCAGCAGCAGCAGCAGCAGCAGCAGCAGCAGCAGCAGCAGCAGCAGCAGCAGCAGCAGCAGCAGCATTTAGCAGTTTGTGTTTTGTGTGTGTCTGTGGTTGTTTTGTTTATTTTTTTATAAAAAAACAAAAAATATTTAAATA
>NW_013571195.1:4203-4520 GCF_000499745.2 Eimeria mitis | reverse complement strand
AAAAAAAGAAAAACGAAAAATAACAAAAAAAAAAAAAACAAAAAAAATTAACTTTAGCTGTACTTATTTGTAATTTGTTTGTGAAAGAAAAAAAGAAAATATAAACGGGTTATGTTTTTTGTGTTTGTGTTTCTGTTTATTATTATTTTTTTTATATATGCTGCTGTTTGTTTGTTTGTTTGTTTGTTTGTTTGTTTTATTTTTCTGTTTTCTCTGTTTTTGATTCTTTCTGTGGTTTTATCTTTTTAAAATTTTTTCGTTTTTTTATATTGTCGCCGCATAATAATTAAGTAATAATATATGTATATATATATATA
>NW_013571195.1:3912-4137 GCF_000499745.2 Eimeria mitis | reverse complement strand
TATATATATATATATATATATATATATATATATATATATATATATATATATATATATATATAACATACATACTACCACCCATACCCTCATACAATATCTCCCTCTGTGTATACACACTATCTACTCCCCCTACTGCCTAAAAATATATCATTTCTTTTAATAAAAACATTTACTTTCTCCTCTTTCTCTTTTTTATTTTATTTATATTTGTAAATATCAACAAAA
>NW_013571195.1:2577-3847 GCF_000499745.2 Eimeria mitis | reverse complement strand
CGCGGGGGGCCCCCCTGGGGGCCCCCCACCGGCTTCTACTATGGAGAGGAGAAAAGAAATCTCTCGTTCTTTACGGAATATTAATTATAATTTTAATATTTATTGTTTTTTTTCTTTAATTTGTTGAATATGAATATATTTTCTTCGTTTTTATGTGGTGTTACTGACTGGGGTTTGGGGTGTATGCGCAGGTATTGAATTTGAATATTCTGTTTTTGGGGTTTTCTTAGGGTATTTTCGTTGTTTTTTTGTTTATTTTTTCTCTTTTTGTGATTTATTTTTTGTTTTTTTTATTTATAAATGAAAAAATTCAATTTAATTGACTCATTTCCTTCATTTTGATCGGAAACTGCAGAAAGCTGCAAACGCAATGACTAGTGGAACCGAAAAAAAAAAAAATTTGTGTTTTTTGTTTGTTTAATATATAAAAAAAATGAAGGTAATTAATAAATAATTAATTAAATTAAAATAAATTAAATTAATTATTTAAAAATAATTTAAATAAATTAAATTTATAAATAAAGCTGTTTATAATTCTGTTTTCTTGTTTTCTTTTTTCGTTGATTTCTCTACTGTTTCCTTTTTTTCGTCTTCGTGTGAATTTCTTCGCTTTTTTTTTCTTTTTTTTTTTAATTAATTTATTTTATTTTTATATAATTAAATTATTTTAATTTAATTTAATTTATTTTATTTTTTTTTTCTTAGGTTGCTGTGAATGGCTGCTGCCATGGAGAGCTCGATGCTCTGTATGAAATGGTGAGAAAGCTAGAAAAAGAAGAAAACATAAAAGTAGATCTTTTAATTTGTTGCGGAGACTTTCAGGCAACCCTAAACCCTAAACCCTAAACCCTAAACCCTAAACCCTAAACCCTAAACCCTAAACCCTAAACCCTCCTAAACCCTAAACCCTAAACCCTAAACCCTAAACCCTAAACCCTAAACCCTAAACCCTAAACCCTAGACAGTTGAAACAGGAAGTTGAATGAGGGTTTAGGAAAGGAGGAGCCGCTTTATATACTGTATCATATATAGCGTTTCATACATTACACAATAAACACTAAACCCTAAACCCTAAACCCTAAACCCTAAACCCTAAACTCTAAACCCTAAACCCTAAACCCTAAGAAGCAAGCAGTTAGCTTGAGAACCCATTTCTTTTCCTTGTTCTATCACAACATAAGCTCATATACATATACAATATATATAATATATATATAATATATAATATATATATATATAATATATATAACATAATAAATATATAATAAAT
>NW_013571195.1:1266-2435 GCF_000499745.2 Eimeria mitis | reverse complement strand
TTTTTTTTTTTTTTTTTTTAATTTATTTATAGAGTTTACGTACAGAAGAAGACTTGCAGTATTTCTGCGCTCCCCCGAAATATAAAAAGCTAAAAGATTTTCATTTTTATTATAAAGGAGAAAAGAAAGCCCCCGTATTGACCGTTGTTATTGGGGGGAACCATGAAGCACCCAATGTACTCAGACAACTGTAAGATATTTTGCTGCTGCTGCTGCTGCTGCTGCTGCTGCTGCTGCTGCTGCTGGTGATGGTGCTGCTAGTGGTGGTGATGGTGCTGCTGCTGCTGCTGCTGGTGATGGTGATGGTGATGGTGATGGTGATGGTGCTGCTGCTGCTGGTGATGGTGGTGCTGCTGCTGCTGCTGCTAGTGATGGTGGTGGTGATGGTGCTGGTGCTGGTGCTGGTGATGCTGCTGCTGCTGCTGCTGCTGCTGGTGATGGTGCTGCTGGTGATGGTGCTGCTGCTGCTAGTGATGGTGGTGGTGATGGTGCTGCTGCTGCTCCTGCTGGTGCTGGTGGTGGTGATGCTACTGCTACTGCTGCTGCTGCTGCTGCTGCTGCTGGTGATGGTGGTGGTGTTGCTGCTGTTGTTGTTTCTGTTGCTGCCTTTGTGTTATGTGTGTTTTGTATATTTTGTTGTTTTGAGGTGTACATACACCCGAAATTTCTCTCTGCATGCGGCTGGGGTGTATATGCACCTGGGGTGTATACGCAGCTACTACGGGGGCTGGCTAGCACCAAATATATTTTATTTAGGATATTCTGGGGTTATAAATGTTGGGGGTCTTCGCATTGCTGGTCTCTCCGGCATTTATAATAAACGACATTTCAATCTAGGTAGGGTTTAGGGTTTAGGGTTTAGGGTTTAGGGTTTAGGGTTTAGGGGTGTTGGTTACAGGGTGTTTTTTTTTTTTAGGGTTTGGGCTTAATGTATTCGATTTTCAGGGGTTTAGGGTTTAGACATTCACAGACGAGGGTTTAGGGTTTAGGGTTTACAACGAAGGGTTTAGGGTTTAGGGTTTACAAGGGTTTAGGGTTTAGGGTTTAGGGTTTAGGGTTTGTGGTTTCAGGTCACTTCGAGCGGCCCCCATACAACGGAGATACAGCACGCAGCGCCTATCATGTGCGGCAGTTTGAGCTGCTGAAACTACACTGTGTAAGTTTAAAAT
>NW_013571195.1:871-1166 GCF_000499745.2 Eimeria mitis | reverse complement strand
TGCTGCTGCTGCAGCAGCTGCGGGGGCCCCCCGTCACTGCTCTCTCTCTCACCGCCGCTGCTGCTGCTGCTGCTGCTGCTGCTGCTGCTGCTGCAGTTGGGCTGTATAGGCACCTCAGCAGCAGCAGCTATACATCTACTGAGGTGTATATACACCCCAGGAGATGCATCAATTCAAAGAGAAGGCCGGGGGGCCCCTGGGGGCCCCCGGGGGCCCCCAGGGGGGCCCCCAGGGGGGCCCCCCAGCTGTACCCAGCAGCAAAGAAGAGTGTTTCTATGTTGCTGTTGGTTCTTAT
>NW_013571195.1:521-771 GCF_000499745.2 Eimeria mitis | reverse complement strand
GGGTTTAGGGTTTAGGGTTTAGGGTTTAGGGTTTAGGGTTTGGGGTTTAGGGTTTAGGGTTTAGGGTTTTTCAGTTGGGTTTTTCAACAGCACAGACAGATAACTATAGTACAATAAACTCAAACCCTAAACCCTAAACCCTAAACCCTCTAAACCCTAAACCCTCTAAACCCTAAACCCTAAACCCTCTACACCATAATCCTTACCTATCCAAATATTTCAATATTCTAGGGTTTACTCTTTCTCTTTC
>NW_013571195.1:0-189 GCF_000499745.2 Eimeria mitis | reverse complement strand
GGGTTTAGGGTTTAGGGTTTAGGGTTTAGGGTTTGTGTTGCAGGGTTCTGTTTCTTCTTTGTGTTTTGTTGGGTCAACCCTCATCTCAGGAGCAAGAGACGAGAGTCTGAGGTGAGGTGTTTTGAGGGTTTAGGGTTTAGGGTTTAGGGTTTAGGGTTTAGGGTTTAGGGTTTGGGGTTTAGGGTTTAG
>NW_013571194.1:2479-6985 GCF_000499745.2 Eimeria mitis | reverse complement strand
ATCTAAGAGCGTTTTTAAGCCATACCAACTAGAAGTGGATTACCTTCTCACGCTGGAAGGAGCAAACCATACACAAGGGAAGTTTCCGCTGCTATATGCAAACAGAGTAAAGTTAAGATGATGGCAATTCTTCCTTTGGCAATCACTTCTATTCGCCTTTGGGCTTTCTCTTGTGCTCCGGTATCTTGTGTTGCTTGCAGGTCCAAGGATGGATACCAACCTTGAAGGGAGAGGTACGATAGCACAATAAAGATAAGCACGAGGCAAATAGAAATATGTAGGCAAACAACATCTGCAGCAGTGCTTTACCTACCTTCGTATGTAATTGTGTTGCCTGCGTACTTACCAGATGCATCTGAAGATCTAACTGTGACCCCGAGGGACGACAGCCAAAATTCATCATCTACATCCACGGAAACTCCGACCACGACAACACAAGCAACAACAACCACAACAACAGCATCGACAGCAACAGCAACAGGAACAACGGCCACCTCAACAGAAACCTCCGCAACAACCGCAGAAACAACAACTCCTGCGGAAGTTGGCAAACCTTCCGGCGCCTCTTCACCGTTGAGTATGACGGCTGCTCTCTTGGCAGCTGTTCTGTCCTTCTTGTCATTCTAAAACGAATGAAAAGGAACTACAAAACGCACTGGGAAAGCCCTTGCTGCACACTCTGCTTTTTTTCAAAGCAAATTCTTAGCTTCTTTTCCTGATAACTTTGTTTCCTTCTTGTTCACTTAGAATCTCTCCTTAATTTTCCCTTTGAAGCCACAGTACCCAACACGGAGCCCCGTTGCCTATGTTCTCTAGGCTCGTGGGCTCAGTAAGTATCTCATTAGCGTCCATTGTAGTTTGTTCTTCCCCCGCATGACAGTACCGCGACAGTTGAGCTACAGGCGAATGCAAATCTTACTACCCCAGGTATACCACATAGCAATCGTTGAAATATCACCATGCAAAAAATACCACAGCAAGGTGCGCTGACTTTCACTTTGAATTCGTCATAAGCGCAAAATGTCGGGTAACTAGTCTATCCATTTCAACGAAAACATTAATCGGATAAGTCCTCTGCTTGTCATTAGAGCGCTTGATTCATAGAAATAGCAGAAGAGATGCTTCAGGAGCTTCGAGAGTGTCTGCTGGTACCTTAGCAACAGCCCTTTGTGGCTCATTTACAGCCTATATTCGGTGTATATCTTCTGAAATATGTGTTTATATACGTGTTTATGTGTTTGGCATTTCATTTACAATGTTGCCACTGCAGCGACCACGAGAGGTGTGCAAATTCTGTTCCTGGGTTTCGCTGCCAACTCACCTCAGGAATACAGACATTTGCTATTTGTTGTCTGGAATAACGATGGCTGGAAGCGACAAAAACTAAAATGCGAAGGGCTTCTCGTTTTCTTTCCCTTGTGTATCTCCCCATGTTTACTTCCCTTTCATTTGCAAACGAGCTCCCCTACAAATTCAGCCGCGACAATAACTGAGCTTCGTACACGGAATGATCATTGAGGCATCCGCCGCTTTGTTTCAGAATCAGTTCTAAATACATCCACTTTTAAATTGTGTAGGGGAGATACTTTAGAAGCCTCTTTCAACGCCATTTTGTTAACTGAGGTTCGGGGAGGAGCTGCAGCGCTGACACGCAGCCGAAACCGTCGAGAAGCTCCTCCGTATATGCTTTATGAGAACTTTCCCCCCTGTTCTTCTTGTTTTTTTCAATAAATAAAAGGGTTTAGAGCAAATGCTGCAGTCTAATTTTTGCGGTTTCTGCGGAGGTCCCCGCTTCGACCAGCAGGCCTTGAACGGGCTCCTGCACGCGGGTAGACCGACAAGGGAGGTTTCACACTCTTGGCGTGGCATCGATGCTTTCATGTAATCATTTAAATTGCATTATTTCACGTTTTAAATCTTTTCTTTCTATTTTAACTTTCCTCTTGTCTCCCGCGGCCTAGAATGGGGGTTCTGAAGTTCGTGGCAGTTCTCTCTGCTGCCGCCGTGTGTGCCTTGCACTCTGAGGCCAGTGTATCTCCTACGCAAGACTTGAACGAAGGTGTGTCTCGTTTTCTTTACACTTCAACTGCAAAAATAAACAGCAAATAGCACTTATGATAGCACCGGCAGCAATTTCTGCCTAGGAGAAAAACGAGGCAAAGAAACGCAAGGAAAATAATTTCAATACTGCATGGAGCAGAAGCAGTCCTCAATCACACTTATAAACTGCTTTGATCCTTCTCTCATAGCACTACTTACCCTCCTCAACATTTTTTCAAGACATATCATATAGCGGGGCATCACCTTCCCTCACTGCAGCAAAACGCAAGAGCAGCCTTGAGTGTTATTTGTAGCCTTAAATTAGTGAGAGCTATTTTCCCCTTGTCAATCACATTTCTCACCTGCAGACTGTTTCTTGTGATTTGATGGTTTGTCTTGCTTGCAGCCGAACATACGGAGCACGTCGACGGCGACAGAAGTACGATTGTGCAATATATACAAACACAAAACACCTAGCAAAATTAGAAACAAAAAAGCCTCATAATTGCACTTCGCCCTGACAAATGTGTTTTATGCGTTTTTTGCAGCTGAAACTGAAAATGAAGTTGACACTCTAGACGGCACCGATATTACGGTAACATCCACGCCAGCTCCACGGACAGCTCGCAATGGTGACGGCTCAGGATCATCAAGCGAAAGCACAGAAGCAACGGAGGCACCAACAACACCAGAAGCGACGGAGGCACCAACAACATCAAAACCAACAGAAGCACCGACAACACCAACAGCAACAGAATCAACGTCCACAACAACCGCGGAAACAACAAGCACTGCGGCACTTGGCCAGCCTTCTGGTGCCTCTTATCTTGTGTTGAATCTGACGGCTGCTACTTTTGCACTTGTTTTGTCATTTTTGTCGTTCTAAAACGAATGACTATGTATTAGACACCGCACACAAAAAGCCTTGCTGTACCACCTGCCTCTTCCATACACACATACTTTCCTTTCCTTGTTGCTGACTACTTCCTTTGCTCTTCCTTTGCAAAGTCGCCTCTTCTATTTCCCCCCCGAAGTTGAAGTGCTCAGCTGGGGGCCCCGACGCAAACGGTCTGTCAGAATTTGGGCTCAATGAACATTTCAATATCATTCGTTCTCTCTATTCTTCCTTTTCCCGTCATCCCTGACAACAACCGAGCTATAAGTTAACACTGAGCTTATATACATTTATCGAGCGGATCGTGAGGTGGTTACTAACCCGGCTGACTGAAATGTCGCAGAGGGCATTTTGCGGTTTACGGTTAGGGTTAGCCTTATGCGTTAACAACAGTCGTTGCATATTATTTCCAGCTTATTTTGACACAGTGCTCCATGCAATATGTATGAATGTTTGTACTAATATGCAGACTAACATTCATACGTACATATATTGACGTTTATATTTAGGTGTTTGCCCTGTGATTTAGCCAGTTTTCATCACAACAGCCGAAACCTTAGGAATGTCATTGCCGGCTCCTGCTGTATCCCTCCAAAGAAATAAAAAAGAGGCATTCTGCTTTTGCCGATTGAAACAGTAACAGCTGAAAAAGAAAACGACACCAAAATGGTTATTTATTCTATTTGTGTGTTGCTCCTTTTTCATTTCCCCCTGTTTATTCCTCATTCTTATTTAGTTTCTGTGGGAGAGAAATTCCTGAACGTCTTTTTCAATGCCTCTCCGTTACCTGCTGTTTGGATGGGGGGGGGGGCGCGGGTGGAGAGGAGAATAGCAGCGCCGACACAGCGAAAAAACCTTTCAGAGGTGCACTATTAGAATTTCCACTCGCCAGAAATGAATTTCTTCATTTTTTACTCTCAATTTTCATAAATAAATTACGGGGGTTGCGACAAATATCGCTGTATTGCCGGTGCTGCATCTGAGGAGGTGTCCATCTCTGATGAACCGGCCTTGAAATGGGCCACTGCCCACGCGGCGAGAGACTCGGCAAGTTTCAGCTGTTGAGAGTTTCATTGATCTCTTCATATAATTATTTATATTATAACATTTCCTATTTTTGTTGTTTATTTCTTCATTGCAACTTCTTATTGTTTCCCAACGCCTGAAATGGGGGTCCTGAAGGTCCTGGCAGTTCTGGTCGCTGGCGCCTTGTGTGCCTTGCACTCTGAGGCCGGCCCATCTCCTCCGGAGGAGCTCAGCACAGGTGTGTCTTTAATACTTATTCATACTTCAGTTGCAAAAAACAACAGCAACAACGTACTCACGCGCAGCGCTCCCTGCCTGGAGGGGAAGAAACCGGGCAGCGAAACAACAATTTAAATACTGCAGGATCCTCAAACTCCTCTAGAAATAACTTTGAGTTTTGTTTCAGATTAGCTCTTTTTAGGACACTCCCGATGGTTGTGCATCACTTTCTCTCACTTAATGCGGCAAACAACACCCAAGCGAGGCTGTCACCGTTTTCTGTGAGAAGGGTAAAGCTAATATGCAATTTCCCCCCTATCAACGAT
>NW_013571194.1:0-2422 GCF_000499745.2 Eimeria mitis | reverse complement strand
GTGCTTTGCTCTTCTTGCAGCTCCGCGTACGGAACCCGAAAGCGAAGAGAGAAGTACGACAGCGCGGCACAGAAAAATTTAATGCAGATATAGAAGTGTAACGACGGGACACAGGAACAAAGCTTTATCCGCATTCATAAGTGTGCTGTATACGTGCTTTGCAGTTGAAGCTGAGGCTCCAGTTGAAAGTGCAACGGATGCCAGCGCCACACTAACAGCCACGGCAGCCCCACGGACAGACGACGTAACTGAAGCAGCGCAAACACACGACGAAACATCACCGCCATCGACAGAAGCACCAACAACACCCACATCCTCCGACTCATCAACCCCACCGGCAGAATCAACAACTGCAGCGACAGATGTAACGTCCACAACTGCCGCAGAAACAACAACCGCTATGGATGTTGGTCAGCCTTCTGGTTGCTCTTCTTCTGCGTTAAATCTGACGGTTGCCTTCTTTGCAGCTGCTCTGTATTTCTTTTCGTTCTAAAACAGAAGGCGAAGTATCGCAAAATCCACCTAAAAAGCATGGATGTACCCCCTTCTTTTTTTTTTTTTTACAAGTAAGTACTTCCCTTTTCGCCGATTACTTCCTTCACATATACTCTACGAAACTTCATCCCCTATTTCCCCTCCATAGCCACAGTGCTCAGCTAAGGGTCCGCCCCCTGCAGACGTTCTGCCAGCTGGGCTCAACAGCGTTTCAATAACATTCTTCTTATTCTTTCTGTATACTTCAACATTGATATTTATCAAGCAAGGGTAGAAATAGTTATTCATACAAAACGTGAATAACTATTTCTACCCTGGGCGAGCCGCACAATATCCCGTGAAAGGCGAATTAACAGAGCAACAACACACAGCAGCAAAGTGAGGTCAACTGCAGCTTAAATTCATCCTAAAAAACCGCACTAATGCATTATTGTACGAAAAAGTATTAACTTATTAGGGCAATTAGTTAGATATTTCATGAGGAGGGTATTATGCCGTTTCGCTCAGCAATAGAGCACAAGGCTTTCCTCAGGAAATTTCTGATTGCTTGCTGATACGTCAACAATGATTCTTGGTAGCCTCACCTCGAGAAAATATTTTACGCAATATATGTTTGTAAATGTATTTTTTCATGTATTTATATTTCTAGACTTACTTTTGATATCCTCTCTTGCCACTGCAGCAGTCATACAGCGCAAACGAGATCTGTGTGACGAGCTCCAGAGGAATGCAAAAGAGAAAATTTAGCACTTGTTGGTTGGAATCATGAGGACTAGAACACACCGACAGGCGTCAAATACATATTGTTTGCTTCTCTATGTGTTTCTTTGTTCATTCTTCCCTCTGCAAAAAAAACTTCAGTTGAATGCTGGCGTCGACAATAAAGGTTTGTACGACTGTTCACGCAATAGGATTTCATGTTCAGCTCCAGTGGAAGGAGGTGCTATTAAACTACCATTTTTTATAACCAAACTAAATCGAAAGAGAAAAATGTAAATTCCAGTTTGTGCCCCTCGGCAAGGAAGAAAAGGCAACAAACTATCACCAGGAAATGAAAGTAACTCCCCTCCAAGCAATACACAATTGAGTATTTCTCCACAGCTACGGTGTGTAGAAAGCGAGGATATATGCTACTAAATGAATATGCTTATATTTTATGCATATTATACACAATGTATATATTACTGGCGATTAGGAGCCGTGATTCCTTGAGCATGAACTGCGGTTTCAGACTGGTTATATGGATGAGAAGAGCCGCAGTTGACATTCCCTTAACGTATTTTTGTTATTTAGTTATCATTTAACTTTACCTTTAACGCGTTTTGATTATTTATTCGGGTTGCTGACGGTCGTTTAAGGCGTTGAAGTCATTTAATTTCTTATTCCCTCATCAGATTTATGATATTTATTTTTTGGTGGTGGTATTAATTAAACACGGTTTGGTTTTACATACTTGAAAATTCAGATTCGTGAATGCTATCAAGGTGGTGTGTTGGGCTCGCGACGCTTCCTGCAGGGGATGAGGCGGAATTACGGAGGTATTTTGTTTTCCGTTGCACTAAAACATTGAATTTAATGATGTAAACATCAAAAATACCATTTTTACTTCAGCTTTCCCCCGAATTTGTCGTGATTTTTGCTGTATTGACGACCACGCAGGCCGCATAGAAACTACTGGGGTGGGTAGGACCAGTGAGGAAGGCTGTGAACCTCCATTCTTCTGGGGGGTTCTTCTCAATATGGAGAAGTAATACACGTTTTGACGCATTATACAGTTTTTATTAACCTTTTTAGACATATACTTGTGTATATTTACTGATTTTTGCCCGCAGAAACATGAAAAATAATAAATGCCAGCGGGGGGCCAGAGGGGGCGATCGCGAATCTTGTGACCTTCGCGCCGTTTCCCGAATTTCTCGTTTTTTAT
>NW_013571193.1:6732-6938 GCF_000499745.2 Eimeria mitis | reverse complement strand
GCGGGGGCTTTGCATGCGGCTTGTCGTCTTCCTGCTTTTCTTTCTCGAGTGCCGCAGCTGAAAGGGTTTAAGGTAAACCCTAAACCCTAAACCCTAAACCCTAAACCCTAAACAGTGTTTTGTTTTTTGCTGCACAAGTCAGAGTGTTGTAGGGTTTATACTTCAGGTATGAATGAGGAAATTTTAGGGTTTAGGGTTTAGGGTTT
>NW_013571193.1:6520-6632 GCF_000499745.2 Eimeria mitis | reverse complement strand
GCTTTGCATGCGGCTTGTCGTCTTCCTGCTTTTCTTTCTCGAGTGCCGCAGCTGAAAGGGTTTAGGGTTTTGTGGGGTTTTGTGCTGCAGACTGTTTTTGGCTGGGAGGCAT
>NW_013571193.1:6312-6420 GCF_000499745.2 Eimeria mitis | reverse complement strand
CAGCAGCAGCTATTGTCCTGTGTTTGCTGCTCATCCTGCTCATGCTGCCAGCAGCAGCACTTCTGCGGATGTGTTGCTTCTCGTTCTTGATGAAGCTCTTGACAGAGT
>NW_013571193.1:5888-6212 GCF_000499745.2 Eimeria mitis | reverse complement strand
GCAGCAGCAGCAGCAGCAGCAGCAGCAGCAGCAGCAGCAGCAGCAGCAGCAGCAGCAGCAGCAGCAGCTATTGTCCTGTGTTTGCTGCTCATCCTGCTCATGCTGCCAGCAGCAGCACTTCTGCGGATTTGTTGCTGCTCGTTCTTGATGAAGCTCTTGACAGAGTAAGGGTTTAGGGTTTAGGGTTTAGGGTTTAGGGTTTAGAGTTTAGGGTTTAGGGTTTAGGGTTTAGGGTTTAGGGATACGGTTAGTGTTTCGCTGTTTTTTGCAGGCACTGAGGGATGTCGCCCGCAGCAGCAGCAGCAGCAACAGCAGCAGCAGCAG
>NW_013571193.1:2994-3902 GCF_000499745.2 Eimeria mitis | reverse complement strand
TTTAGGGTTTGGGGTTTAGTTGTGACTTTGGGGTTAAGGTTTAGGGTTTAGGGTTTAGGGTTTAGGGTTTGTGCAGCTTGTCTAATGATGCTCTCCTTTCCTCAAGGGATCAGCGACTTCGAGTTTAGGGTTTAGGGTTTAGGGTTTAGGGTTTAGGGTTTAGGGTTTAGGGTTTGGGTGTATGCATGCAGTTTGGATCCCGCTTTGGATTTGCATCTCCACCGAAACCACCGGCAGCTGAAACCTCTCTTTACCTGCAGCGAGTAAACCCTAAACCCTAAACCCTAAACCCTAAACCCTAATTGTGTGGTATTAGGCTGAGAAGGAATCACCACAGCCCCTGAAGAGGTCTCCTGAATGCTGCTGAAGATATTTCGAGGGTTTAGGGTTTAGGGTTTAGGGTTTGTTGCAATGAACCTGTAATGCATCTATTAGGGTTTAGGGTTTAGGGTTTAGGGTTTAGGGTTTGTGGTTTACAGTGTATCCTGAATCCAACCTATATTTTTTAGGGTTTAGAATATCTCCCGAATCCTTAGCATATAAAATTAAAAATTTATAAAATTAAAAATTTAGGGTTTAGGGTTTAGGGTTTAGGGTTTAGGGTTTAGGGTTTAGGGTTTGGGGTTTTCAGTGGTTCCGTCATCCAGCCCTGGTCCGAAACCTTTTTAATCCCCGAAATATTTTTCTCAGCTCAGCTGCTGCCGGATGCAAACTTAGCTGCTATTGCCCCCAGCATGGATGTAAACCCTAAACCCTAAACCCTAAACCCTAAACCCTAGACCCTAAGTTGTTGTAAACCCTAAACCCTAAACCCTCGAGGGGGATTGTATTTATATTTTTGAATAAAAACGCTGTATTTATATTTATGAATTATTTCGTTATCTTATATCATTCGAGAAGATATTTTC
>NW_013571193.1:2449-2894 GCF_000499745.2 Eimeria mitis | reverse complement strand
AGCTGCTATTGCCCCCAGCATGGATGTAAACCCTAAACCCTAAACCCTAAACCCTAAACCCTAGACCCTAGGTTGTAAACCCTAAACCCTAAACCCTAAACCCTCGAGGGGGATTGTATTTATATTTTTGAAGAAAAACGCTGAATTTATATTTGTGAATTATTTCGTTATCTTATATCATTCGATAAGATATTTTCAGGGTTTAGGGTTTAGGGTTTAGGGTTTAGGGTTTAGGGTTTAGGGTTTAGGGTTTAGGGTTTGCGTGCAGCACAGCAGCATAAGCGAGGTTTTGTTGCAGTGTTTTCGGCGTTCTTCTGTTTGTGAGAGAGAAGGGTGGTTTAGTAATATTTGTTTGGTTGGGGGTACAGCTCAATTACCTAATTTCGCTCAAAGGTAAACCCTAAACCCTAAACCCTAAACCCTAAACCCTTGAACACGCGAAACA
>NW_013571193.1:1513-2419 GCF_000499745.2 Eimeria mitis | reverse complement strand
TTTTTTTTTTTTTTTTTTTTTTTTTTTTTTTTTTTTTACACAACCCTAAACCCTAAACCCTAAAGTCTTTCTCTTTCGTAATTTCATTAGGTTTTACTCTTAAACATAAACCCTAAACCCTAGAAAATCCTAAACCCTTAAACCCTAAACCCTCAAACCCTAAACCCTCAAACCGTATATCAAGTCTGAATCCCGTACAGTTTTGCATTGTCTGTGGTGGTTTCCCCTTAAGAATTTCTAAACCCTAAACCCTAAACCCTAAACCCTAAACCCTAAACCCTCGTTTTTTTTGTTGCAGGTTAGAGATGGATCTGCTGCAGTCGTGGCGTGAATCAGCTGGGGCTTATTATAACGTCAAAGACACCATCAAGCAAGCCTAAACCCTAAACCCTAAACCCTAAACCCTAAACCCTAAACCCTAAACCCTAGATTTCTTGATAAACCCTGAATTAAATAGCTCGAAACCCTAAACCCTAAACCCTAGAACTTCTACTAAACCCTAAACCCTAAACCCTCAGACCCTCAAGCTTTCTTTCTCTTATGCACCAGACGCTAACTTCCTTTATCTTCTAAACCCTAAACCCTAAACCCTAAACCCTAAATCATGGGTCGACCCTTCCGCGCTCGCTAAGTATCTGCTGCCGCTGCTGGTGCTGTTGCTGCTGCTGCTGCTGCTGCTGCTGCTGCTGCTGCTGCAGGGTGAATGTGCTTCCATGCGAGGACCGTCAGCTCGCAGCATTTCGGGGCGCCTTGCTCTTTGGTGTGTTTGAGAATAAGGGTTTAGGGTTTAGGGTTTAGGGTTTAGGGTTTAGGGTTTAAGGGTTTAGGGTTTGAGGGGTTTTTGAATTTAGGGTTTAGGGTTTAGACTTCACCGCTGGAGGTTTAGAATTCATTGCCCCGGATGAC
>NW_013571193.1:1327-1413 GCF_000499745.2 Eimeria mitis | reverse complement strand
GGTTTAGGGTTTGAGGGGTTTTTGAATTTAGGGTTTAGGGTTTAGACTTCACCGCTGGAGGTTTAGAATTAAGGACCCCGAATGGA
>NW_013571193.1:0-522 GCF_000499745.2 Eimeria mitis | reverse complement strand
AGGGATAGCTAGCTGCTCGGCTATCTGTCTATCTAGCTAGCTAGCTAGTTTAGGGTTAGCTAGCTAGCCAGCTAGCTAGCTAGCTGGCTAGCTAGCTAGCTAGCCAACCGCGGGATGGCCTGACTTCAGTTTGGTGAAGCTTTTTGTTGACAGATGCTCGCAAGTTTTGCTGCTGCTGCGTTATGTTGCTGCAGCAGCAGCAGCAGCAGCTGCTGCTGCTGCTGCTGCAGCTGCTGCTGCTGCTGCTGCTGCTGTCACAACGAAACAAAACGAAAAAAAACAAAGACAAAACAAATGCTTGCTGCCTGTGGAGGTCTGCTGCAGGAGAAGCAGCAGCAGCAGTTTCTTCTGCTGCAGCAGCAGCTGCTGCAGCAGCAGCTGCTGCAGCAGCAGTAGCAGCAAACTGTCTGCTGAAGCAGCCATCTTGCTTTCTAGGGTTTAGGGTTCAGGGATTAGGGTTTAGGGTTTAGGGTTTAGGGTTTGCAGTTCTGAGCTGAGCTCGACGCAGCAGCAGCAGGGTGT
>NW_013571192.1:6445-7174 GCF_000499745.2 Eimeria mitis | reverse complement strand
ATTATATATATATATATATATATATATATATATATAAACCCTAAACCCTAAACCCTAAAAATTATATATATAAAGAGGAGACAGATACACACACAGATAGAAACAAAGAAACAATACAACAAAGACAAGGAGACAGAAAGAGAGAGAAAAGGAGACAAAATATTTATAAAGAGGAGACAGATACACAAAGAGACAAAAACAAAGAAACAATATAAAGCAAAAAAACAAAAAAAAGGAGACAGCAACAACCAAACAAAGACAAACACAAACACATCCACACCTGAACTCGCACTCAAGCCTCTAAACCCTAAACCCTAAACCCTAAACCCTAAACCCTAAACCCTAGATTGCATGCAGACTTACAATGATGCCCCAAGCCGCCACGACCGTAACAAGGGACACAATGAGAGCTGCAGGCAGCGCACAGCTCAAACCCTAAACCCTAAACCCTAAACCCTAGACCCTAAACCCTAAACCCTAAACCCCTCTAACCCTTTTTTTTTTCAGCAGCAAAGAATCCAAAGGTATGCGTGTAACCCCTTGCCGCCACCGCAGCAGCAGCAGCAGCAGCAGCAGCAGCAGCAACAGCAGCAGCAGCAGCAGCAGCAGCAAGTCTTACTAGGATATATAGTTAGCTTGCGTCCCTGGCTCTCCATAAACTTTAGGAGAAACGTCAGCAGCAACCCCACCAGCAGCATGGCCCCGTACCCCTGCAGCTGCTGCGGGCTG
>NW_013571192.1:5280-5553 GCF_000499745.2 Eimeria mitis | reverse complement strand
CTTGAGTACTGCTGCTAAGCTGAAGCTGCTGCTGCTGCTGCTGCTGCTGCTGCTGCTGCTGTTGCTGCTGTTGCTGCTGCAGCTGCTGCGGCTGCTGCTGCTCGCATCAGCTAGCTGCTGCTCAGTCTCCCCCCCTGACCCATAAAAAGGAACAACCACAGACACAGATGTCTCCTCTGTTGCTGTTGATGCTCTGCTGCTTACAGCTGCTTCGGGGCTGCATGCGCTGCTGCCCGCCCGCATGCATGTGTCCTTGGGTGTATCTACAGGTAG
>NW_013571192.1:4570-5180 GCF_000499745.2 Eimeria mitis | reverse complement strand
TGTCTCCTCTGTTGCTGTTGATGCTCTGCTGCTTACAGCTGCTTCGGGGCTGCATGCGCTGCTGCCCGCCTGCATGCATGTGTCCTTGGGTGTATCTACAGGTAAGCCCCCTTCAGCAGCAACAACGACGACAAAAGCAGCAGCAGCAGCAGCAGCTGCTGCTGCTGCTGCTGCCTCTGCTGCTGCTTCTGCTTCTGCTTCTGCTGCTTCTGCTGCTGCTGCTGCTGCTGCTGCTGCTGTAGAAGAAACGGAGGAGACTGTGCTGCAGCAGCCAGACCCCACAGGCCACGCCTTGTCTGGGGGCAGCGCCGCCTCTGTCGTCATTATGTTACTGCTTCGAGAGACAACAAAAAGTATAGCGCAGCTGCATGCGCTGGGTTGCGTGCTGCTGCTGCTGCTGCTGCTGCTGTTGCTGCTGTTGCTGCTGTTGCTGCGTGTGGTACTACTACTGCTGCTGCTGCTGTTGCTGCTGCTGCTGCTGCAGCTGCTGCGGGGTATGAGCTACTGCTAGGAGCCCTTCTTGGGGCGCGCGCAGAACGCACGGTTGCGGGCCCAGGGGCCCCCGAGAAGCCGAGCAGCTGACGGAGAGGAGGAGAGGAGAGAGGAGGAG
>NW_013571192.1:419-4413 GCF_000499745.2 Eimeria mitis | reverse complement strand
AAAAAAAAAAAAAAAAAAAAAAAAAAAAAAAAAAAAAAAAAAAAAAAAAAAAAAAAAAAAACTATCGGATCAAAACTAAAAAAAGATGCAACACAACACTAACTCACAAACCGCATCCGCTTTCTTTTTATTACTTTTTTTATTTTTTTTATTTTTGTTGTTTTTTTTTCATAAAAAAAGAAACGCAATGCACGCACGCTGCCTGGCCAGGCCCCACACACACAGGCAGCGCTGACATGCAGCCAGCAGCAGCAGCAGCAGCAGCAGCAGCAACAGCAGCAGCAGTAGCAGCAGCAGGGTTGCTGCTGCAGCAAGCGGCTCTTCTTTTGTTTCTTTGATATATATGAGTAAAGAAAATTATTATTGAGTTTATTATAAACTAAAACAGCAGCTGACGCAAAAAAATATATTTTTTTTTTTGGGTGTAATACATATACAGCCACTGATATATCTTTTTTATTAGAGTCTTCGTCTTGTGTGGCTTCTGTAGGATAAGTGCATGCACTTGTACTTGCATGCACGCCAGCTGCTGAGGCCTAGCGAAGCCATCAAACACTGTCTACGCTCTTAGTGCATGCACGCATGCATGCATGCATGCATGCACATGCATGCGGGGCTTTCTAGCGGGGTCTGTGTGTACGTGGTGCATGCACTTCTATCTGTAGCATAGTTTACACGCGGCCAGCACAGAAGTATTCACTTGGCCTGAGTAGACAGCTTGAAAGCAAGGGGAAATGCTTGGCGAATCTCTACACAGTTAGTGCAGGCAACCAGGGGAGCTGGGTTATGCTTGCATGCGGGGTTGTCTTGCATCAGCAGCTGCAGCGAGCTCTGCTGCAACTCAGCTCAGGCTACTTCCTCTCTCGCAGCACCAGGCACTGAGCCGCTGCACCCAGGACTGCTGGGGATAAGGGAGAGAGGTCAGCTGCATCCAGGGAACTCTTACCTCGACTCTCTTGGCTTCACTGCACCTGGTGGTGGTCCTCGCAAAAGGCTGAGGATACTAGTTACACTGTTTGGTGCATGCATCCAACAGAGTGCGAAGGAAGCATTCAACAGCTGTTTATAGACTCAGTGCATGCGGCAAACGGGGCTTTGTAGCAGGGTCTGTATTTTTTTGACTTGGGCAGTATGTAGTTGGTGTTTAACGGATAGCTAGCTACTTGCTCTCAGGCTGGCTATCGAAGGCTGAGTATGCGTTCGCAATTGTCTATAGGCTTAGTGCATGCAGCATAGGTGGCTGCGTTGCGCTCGTGTATGGGGTTGTCTAGCATCACTAAAAACACCAAAGTGCGTTGCACCTCTGTTAGGCCCCTTCACCTCGTGCATCCCCCAGGCCCTTGAATAAGTGTTCCCAGGAATTCTGTAAACTGAAGAGGGCTTCAATTGCTTCTGAGAAAGCTTATGTTGGTATTTTGGCTCAGTTGCTGCAAGCTAGTCTCTTAGGATAAGATAATATTTTGCGACGCTTCGATGGTCGTGAGTTTCANCTCAGTTGCTGCAAGCTAGTCTCTTAGGATAAGATAATATTTTGCGACGCTTCGATGGTCGTGAGTTTCAATAGAGTCAAAGGGCTTACAGCTGGAGTTCTAGAGAAACCCTAACCTACAGCACAGCCTCCAGGCCTCCTGAGTACAGAGGCTGAAGTGCCTGGTGTTGCATGCATGCTCTCTGAAGTTGATATTAAATATATTTCCTACCGAGATGCACGCTGGTCTCTGAGGGCCAAGAAAGTGTTCACACGACTGCATACAAAGTTAGTGCATGCATGAGAAGCTGGCTTGCGCAGACTTGCATTCGGGCCTCTTTTGATCAGAAGCAGCAGCACGATGCGCTACACCTCGTGACAGCCTCAGTCCCCTTCGCACCAACCCAGGGCTTTCTCCCGCCGTACCCAGTGTGTGTGGAGAGTGGAGGGGATCTCCGCTGCTTTTCTTAGCACTCTCATCTTAAGCCCTTGAGCCACTGCTGCTCACTAGTTTCCTGAGCATAGTTCGGAGGTTCCTGTTACACTTGGCAGCAACTTTCTGTCGAATGGTTGCTACTGGCATTCACTTTACTAGCGGCGAAGCACGATAACTGCGGTTGTATCTAAGCAGCCATTTTTTCTTTTTTTTTTTCGGAGCACCTCGAGTGCTCGGAAGCTTTTCGATATGGATGGAGAAACAGTTTATTCCCAGAGCGACAAGCGAGCAGGCTGTGGCAGAACTGGGCGTGACAAAGGATATATGCATATGCATATTGGAGATCGGGCCTATGAGTAGTGGAGAGGCCTATTCCACCCAGACGACGAGAGAGTTCCGCCGGCGAAACCTGCATCCACAACTTTTGCAGCATGCAATGCAACTTAATTCCCAGTTATAGGAAGGTGGGAGGAGCGAGCAAACTGGATAAACAAAATGTTGAGCATAGAATGCACACGAAGAAAACAAGTAATCATGGAAACGCCCTTGCCTCAACGCAGCGTACGGCTTACTGATGTGGCGGAAGATGCTCCAGCAACTCCCGCATACCCACTTCGACCAACATTTGTGCTTATTGAAGTTTCTATTAATCTCTAGGAGCTGTTGGTGCCGCTTGCCACGGACTGTGAAGTGGGTCTAACATCTGAAGGTGCGGCGCGTAGCGGAAACCCGTTAATTCTTTGTCGCAATCTCTGTGACTATGATTGGCCGGTGGCAGACGGGAAAAGCTAGCTGGTGGAGCTATACGCATAAAGGACAAAGTTAGTTTAGGTGTGGGTTAAATTACATGGATACGCTACATCTACATCGGAGAAGAACACCCTGGGATAGCCGTACGCTCGCCGTGGGTGACTCGGTGGGGGGCGATCACGCAGCCTCGAGACGACAGCACTGGGACCCCCAAGCCGAAAAATAATGAGAGAGCGCAGCTCTCAGCGTTATCAGCTATTTGCATCCTCTACGGTGGGAGGAGTAGAATCTGTGTAACAAGAAGAAGCGACCAAGCGGGCTTCAACACAATGCGGCAGCAGTGCCGGAAGCGACGGAGAAATGAAGAACAGCACTCCGTAATGATAGTCCTACGAAGACTGCAGTTTGGGGGATTGACACCAGTTAACATTCTAAAAGTATCAACCGTGCGGGCAGCTAAAGAGAAATTTTTTTAATGGATGAAAGAGAAAGGAACTTCCAGCGGGTCAGCAGCTGGCTGCGCAGTCAATGCATCGGATTCACTCCGATGAAAGTCTCAAGCTTTGCTTCGAATCACAGTTAACTCCTTTATCTTAAAGAGGGAGTCAAGAGAAAAGTCAAGAGAAAAGCAAAAAAAGGGCTGAGAGCGTGCTAACTAACTTCAACAGCAACATATCGCCTCTTACCACGCTGGAGAAAGAAAAAGGCGAGAGGTTGAGCACATGGGTTGGCTTCAGGCCCCTCAAGAAAATAACAATGAAATTAAGATTTCAAGTACTTTGCCGCTCGTTCTGCGAGCAACAAAGTACTTGACTANGAAAATAACAATGAAATTAAGATTTCAAGTACTTTGCCGCTCGTTCTGCGAGCAACAAAGTACTTGACTAGTTGCAGGTTTCAGAAGCCTTCTCGTGATTTTCTTCGCTGATGTTTTTTTAAATTCATGTATATCCTGACAGCAGGTGCATTCGGAACCTGGGGCGCATGCATATGCCTTTTGGAATCCCATCTGCACTGCAGAGATATATCTACAGGTTAAGCGCTGTATGCTGTGCTGAGCCAATGAGGGCTCGCCAGAGCACTACAGGCCTAGATGCAGCATCGCGGTGTACTTGCGGCCGCTGAAATCCTCAAGCCCTTTCCCAAAGAACTGATGCTAATGAAACAGAGAAGTGATGGTTTCTCAGCAAGCTGACGGCTCTAAAAGAGGCCAAATATCCTCTTGCTTTACTCTCTTCTCGGGCTCACGAAAAGAGAAGAGACCAGAAGCCTCCGGTGGGGGAGAGGCAGCTCCTCTGCCTGGGCTGAAGGGGAGAAGGAAATGCCGGCGTTGGTTATAG
>NW_013571192.1:0-243 GCF_000499745.2 Eimeria mitis | reverse complement strand
TTTTTTTTTTTTTTTTTTATTTCTGTACGAGGAGACAGTCAGCAGGAGATAGTATATTTGTTAGCTCTTGTGTTTGCTCGCCCCACTGGTGTTGTTGTTTTTTTTTATTTTCCCGTGATATTTCTCTTTTTTAAATGTAAATTTTATTTTTAATATTTAAACAACCAGAAGTTTTATATTTATATTTCTGCTGAGGTCTTCTTGGGGGCTGGCATGCACCTGGTTTTTTTTTTTTTTTTTTTT
>NW_013571191.1:4416-7268 GCF_000499745.2 Eimeria mitis | reverse complement strand
ATATATATATATATATATATATATATATATATATAAATCCTACAAGGCGGCTGTTTCATATGTTTAAGTTTGTGTGCTTGTTGCTGTCTCTGTGTCTCTATTTGTTTATCTGCTATTTTATGTGTCTCCGCCAGCCGCTGCAGCCACCGAGCCTCAACAAACTTTTTCTCTTCTGCTGCTGCTGCTGCTACTGCTGCTGCATCTGCTCCTAGAATATCTCTCAGGGGGGCCCCCTTACCCAGGGCCCCCACACCCGCATGGGGGCCCCCCAATTCTCCTCCTGCTGCTGGTCCTGCTGCTGCTGCTCCTGCTGCTGCTGCTGCTGCTGTGTCAACTGCTACTGTCTGAGGGAGATGACCTAGGCCTCTAGGCGGCAGTTTTGCTGCTGCTGCTGCTGCTGCTGTTGATACTGGTGCTGCTGCTGCTCCTGCTGCTGCTGCTGCTGCTGCTGCTGCTGCTGGTACGTCCTCAAAGGAAGGGTACTTCCTCTCTAAGAAGGTGTCCCCGGGTAGGTCTGTCTGTATATGGGGGAAAGGGCGAGTTGCTGCTGCTGCTGCTCTTGCTGCTGCTGCTGTTGCTGCTGCTGCTGCTGCTGCAACACGCTCACTATACACAGCATCTGCTACAGCTGACGCAGAAGCAGCACGCGCTAGGCTTGCTGCTACTTCCTCTTCCTCTGCTGCTGCTGCTTCTGCTGCTGCTGCTTTTGCTGCTGCTTCTGCTGCTGCTGCTGCTGATGATGGTGACTCATTCACGTCCGCTCCTTCTCCCGCAGCTGCTGCTGCTGCTGCTGCTGTTGCTGCTTTTCTACGCGCACCTGCTGCTGCTGCTGCTGCTGCTGGGGATGAGGGGGCCCCGTCTACATCGTAAGGGGCCCCCTGCTGCAAGGGTAGGCCCCATGGAGACCTCTGGGGGCCCCTTGTAGCTGTGGAGGGGCCCCTCAGCAATAGGGGGCCCCCCCTAAACATAAAACAGCCATGGGGGGCCCCCTCCCAGCTGCATGCAAGCCGGGGGCCCCCTCCGGCGTAGTCAAGGGGGGCCCCCCTATGGTGCTGCACTGTCGTCCAATGTTGCTGCTGCTGCTGGTGTTGCTGCTGCTGCTGCTGCTGCTGCTGCTGCTGGGGGATAGCATGAAGGGCCCTTGCGGGTGTCTGCGCTGTCTGCAGCACTGAGGCCTCGGAAAGCCCCGTGAGGAGACAGACAGCAAAGACAAGGGCCCACAGGAGAGACACAGGGGGGCCCCCCAGGGGCCCCCTCAGGGGGCCCCTCAGGGGCCCCCTGGGGCTCGGGGGGCCCCCCAGGGGCCCCCATGCTGTGCGGCCTTGGGGGCCCCTCAACTTGCGTGCGGCATCGGTGCTGGTCAGGGGGCCCCCAGATATATACGGGGGCCCCCAGGAGAGTACCCTGTTCCCTCCACTGACACGGGGAGAGAGCTGCTGCTGCTGCTGCTGCTGCAGTAGCTGTGGTGGGGGCCCCATGGGTATTAGGGGGCCCCCAGAGGGGGAGGGGGCCCCCCTTGAGGGCCCCTTTAGTTGCTTTGTAGGGTACACAGAAACCCTAAACCCTAAACCCTAAACCCTTAAGCCTTATGCCTCGAGCATAAACACCAGGGAGAGTGGCAGCAGGAAAGAGTTTATGGTTTATGATCTAGGGTTTAGGGTTTAGGGTTTAGGGTTTAGGGTTTAGGGTTTAAGGTTTAGGGTTTAGTTGTTTTTCTTTGTCTCTGGTTGAAGTTAAGAGGAGGGAAAGATATATAAAAGGAGACAGTTGGTTTTTGTCTCTTTTTTATTTTTTTTTTTTTCTTTCTCTGTCTCTCTTTCTGTCTCCGGGTGTCTCCGCAGCTCTGTTGAGTTGCTGTCTCCTTCTGCTGCAGCAAAGCAGCAGCAGCAGCAGCAGCAGCAGCAGCAGAAAACCCCAGCGAGGCAAAAAGGGTTTAAAAGGGGGATATGAGGGTTGGGGGCCCCCAAAGAGTGTGTGCTGGGGGGCCCCCAGAGAGGGTTTGTAGGGGGGCCCCCCTGCTGCTGCTGGGGCCCCCGTGTGCATGCGTTGCTGCAGTTGCTGCTGCTTTTGTTTCTACGCAGCACCTGAGGAAATAATATTATTTATTGTTTATTAAAATTTATATTTTTTGTCTCTTTTTCTTCTTGCTGCTGTCTCCTTTTCTCCCTAAGAGGGCCCAGGGTCTCCGCTGCTGCTGCATGCGTTTCAACTGTCTCCTGCTGCTGAGGAGACACCGCAGCTATCTGTGGGCCCCGGGGGCCCCCCTGTCTTCACAGTAAACCCTAGGGAGAGGGGGGCCCCCCTAGAGGAGGGGCCCCCAAAGAAGAGGGGCCCCCAGCGAGTAGGGGCCCCCAGCGAGGGGGCCCCCCCCCCTGTTGACGAGTGTTTTTATTGTATTTATATAGGGTTTGTTTGTTTATAATAAAAAGGAGACAGAATTGTTTTCTCTTCTGTCTCCTGTCTCCTCTCTCTCCCTCAGTTATACTCGAGCTGTACGGGTTTCTCTCTACAAGAATTTCAGGGTCTAGGGTTTAGGGTTTAGGGTTTAGGGTTTAGGGTTTGTGTGAGAATGAAGGGCCTCAATGCACAGGCTGGGGGCCCCCCAGCCCCCCAAAGAAGCCGCCGAGGGTTTACGATAAGGAAACCTCTTATTATGGGCACTTACGCCTTCAAGCTCACACAAGCCGTAAACCCTAAACCCTAAACCCTAAACCCTAATTCCTAAACCCTAAACCCTAAACCCTAATTCCTAAACCCTAAACCCTAATTTATAAACCCTAAACGCCAAACCCTTCAACACTCAACTTAACCCCTAAACTGTAAACCGTAGCCCTTAAACCCTAAACCCTAAC
>NW_013571191.1:3881-4316 GCF_000499745.2 Eimeria mitis | reverse complement strand
TATATATATATATATATATATATATATATATATATATATATATATATATATATATATAATATATATACAGGAGAAGCGGCGGCACAACGACATGACGCACAAGTGGACCTGTCTCCTTCGGTCCCCTGAAGGCGAAGATATTTCTCACTTTATTAAAAAAGTTGTTTTCGAGCTAGACCCTTCGTTTGTAAACCCTAGACGGAGTAAGATTAGGGTTTAGGGTTTAGGGTTTAGGGTTTGGGGTTTAGGGTTTAGGGTTTGGGGTTTAGGGTTTAGGGTTTGGGGTTTAGGTTTGGGTTTAGCACTTTATTAAAAAAGTTGTTTTCGAGCTAGACCCATCGTTCGTAAACCCTAGACGGAGTAAGGTTAGGGTTTAGGGTTTAGGGTTTAGGGTTTGGGGTTTAGGGTTTGGGTTTGAGGGTTTGGGGTTTAGGG
>NW_013571191.1:3056-3786 GCF_000499745.2 Eimeria mitis | reverse complement strand
GTTTAGGGTTTGGGGTTTAGGGTTTGGGGTTTAGGGTTTGGGGTTTAGGGTTTAGGGTTTGGGGTTTGGGTTTTAGGTTTGGGTTTAGCACTTTATTAAAAAAGTTGTTTTCGAGCTAGACCCTTCGTTTGTAAACCCTAGACGGAGTAAGATTAGGGTTTAGGGTTTAGGGTTAGGGTTTGGGGTTTAGAGAGTTGAGTTGCTGAGAATTAGGGTTTAGGGTTTAGGCGCACGTATCCTGCTGTCTCCATTCTATGATTCGTTTCCTCTGTCTCTCTGTCTCCTTTTCTTTTTTCTCTCTCACAATATATACATCTACATATACATATATATATATATATATATATATATATATATATATATATATATATATATATATATATATATATATTGTGTGTGTATGCATGCAGCTCTGACAATGCCCCCGTATGAGGTGTCTGAGGCGGGGTGGGGAGAGTTTTATATAACGGCGAGAATTTATCTTATCGACGAAACTCTACCGCCTGTAGAAATGTCTCACTTTCTTAGAGTAAAAAGGAGACACTTGTTTATATATTTATATAGATATATATATATTTATATATATTTATATTTATAGAGAGAGAGAGAGAGGAGAGAAGAGACAATATATATTTATACGGCGAGAATTTATCTTATTGACGAAACTCTACCGCCTGTAGAAATGTCTCACTTTCTTAGAGTAGGAGACACTTGTTAATATATATATATA
>NW_013571191.1:2821-3011 GCF_000499745.2 Eimeria mitis | reverse complement strand
GAGAGAGAGAGAGAGAGAGAGAGACATATATATATATATATATATATATATATATATATATATATATATAGATAGGAGAGAGGAGACACTTGTTAATATATTTTATATAACGGCGAGAATTTATCTTATTGACGAAACTCTACCGCCTGTAGAAATGTCTCACTTTCTTAGAGTAAACAAAAGGAGACAC
>NW_013571191.1:1953-2805 GCF_000499745.2 Eimeria mitis | reverse complement strand
AGAGTAAACAAAAGGAGACACTTGTTTATATATATATATATATATATATATATATATATATATAAAGAGACAAAAGGAGACAGCAACAAGTAACAAATAATTTTTTGTGTTTGTGTGTCTGCTGGCTCAGCTTAATCTACCGGGCGCACCCCAGGGCCCCTGTGTTGCGTCAGAGGTGAGAATTAGGGTTTAGGGTTTAGGGTTTAGGGTTTAGGGTTTAGGGTTTAGGGTTATCTGTCTCCTCTTTTTGTCGCTGTCTGTCTCTGTCTCTCTCTCTGTCTCTCTACATATCTCATCGCTCTGTCTCCTCTTTCTGTCTCTCTCTGTGTCTCTGTCTCTGTCTCTTTGTCTCTATATCTTCTCTTTCTGTCTCTGTCTCTGTTTCTCTCTATGCATACCTCCTCTTTCTGTCTCTGTCTCTATATCTATATATATTTTCTCTCTGTCTATGTTTCTTTGTGTATATATGTATAAAGACCTACGATGAAATCCTTATACACGAGCCCGCAGACTGGTTATACTTTCCTTCTGTCTCTGTCTTTGTCTCTGTCTGTCTGTCTCTATATCTTCTCTTTCTCTCTCTGTCTCTGTCTCTGTCTCTACATCTATATATATATTTTCTCTATCTCTGTTTCTTTGTATATGTATAAAGACCTACGATGAAATCCTTATACACGAGCCCGCAGACTGGCTATATGATCCTTTTGTCTCTGTCTCTGTCTCTCTGTCTCTATATCTTCTCTTTCTGTCTCTCTTTCTGTTTCTCTCTCTCTATATCTCCTTTTTCTGTCTCTTTCTCTGCTTCTCTCTTTCTATATCTCCTCTTTCTGTCTCTGTCTCTGTTTCTTTGTG
>NW_013571191.1:1645-1853 GCF_000499745.2 Eimeria mitis | reverse complement strand
TATATATATATATATATATATATATATATATATATATATATATATATATATATATATATATATATTTTCTCTGTCTCTGTTTCTTTGTATATATATAAAGACCTACGATGAAATCCTTATACACGAGCCCGCAGACTGGCTATACGTTCCTTCTGTCTCTTTCTCTGTTTCTGTCTGTCTGTCTCTATATATTCTCTTTCTATCTCTT
>NW_013571191.1:0-1545 GCF_000499745.2 Eimeria mitis | reverse complement strand
CTGTTTCTTTGTATATATATAAAGACCTACGATGAAATCCTTATACACGAGCCCGCAGACTGGCTATACGACAACCTAACATCTGCGCCTCTGGGTGAGGTGTCTCCTCACCCCCTCAGCCCGTATTTTCTTAAGCCCCAACAAACAGAACAAAAACAAATACAACTCTATATGGGGCTTCAAGCTTATGTTCAGGTATATATTACTCTTCCTCCTTCTGCTCCTGCTGCTGCTGCTGCTGCTGCTGCTGCTGCTGCTGCTGCTGGGGTTGGTGCTGGTATTGGTGCTGGGACTGGTGCGGGTGGTGCTGTTCCTGCTGCTGCTGATGCTATTGGTGATGGTGCTGTTGCTGCTGCTGCTGCTGGTATTGGTGCTGCTGCTGTTATTGGTGCTGTTGCTGCTGCTGCTGCTGCTGCTGCTGCTCTCGGTGTGGTGCTGCTGCTACTGGCGCTGCAGTTGCTGCATTTGTTGCTGTTGTGAGTGCTGTTGCTTCTGCCTTTGCTATGACTGTTGTTGCTCGTGCTGCTGCCACTCTGCTGCTGCTGCTGCTGCTGCTGCTGCTGCTGCTGCATGCATGCATATTGCTGCTGCTGTCTCCTTTTGTCTCTGCATGCAGACAGAGACAATAAGCCTGATGCAGGATGCTTTTCTTATGTCTCTGCGTATCCAAGAGCTGCAGCGGCAGCACGAGGCCATCACTACAGGCAAGACAGCGGGGCCAGCTGCTGCTTCAACCCCCCCACCTGCTGCTGCTGCTGCTGCTGCTGCTGCTGCTGCTGCTGGGGGTACAGCTCCGGTGAGCGGGGAAGATACAGCTGCTGCTGCGGGTGCTGCTGCTGCAGCACCAACAGCCTTTGCTGCAGCAGCAAAACGACCCATCAGCAGCAACTATGCTGCACCCATCAGCAGCACTTCTTCATCTTCCTTAACATCTGTGGGGCCCCGGGGCCCCGGCCTGCCTGCTGCTGCAGCAGCATACGGGGGGCCCCCCAAGTCTCCGCTGCTTCCTGCAGCAGCAGCAGCAGCAGCAGCAACAGCAGCACACCACGACCCGCAGCAACCACAACCCCACCAACAAAATAAAGCCCCTATGCCTGCACAGCCACACATGCCGCAGCCTATGCATGCGCAGCAGCAGCAACATATGCTGCAGCAGCAGCAGCACCAGCAGGTCCAGCAGCAGCAGTTCCTGCAGCAGCAGCAGCAAATGCTGCAGCAGCAGCAACGTCAGATGCTTCAGCAGCAGCAGCCAGCACCTTATCTGCACAAGCAAGCCCATCCTGCTGCCTCTCCTCAGCAGCAGCAGCAGCAGCAGCAACAGCAGCAGCAGCAGCAGCAGCAGCAGGCCGTCATGCAGACACAGCCAATGGGCCAAATGCCTGTGGGGCCCGGCCCCATGTAAACAGCTCAGAGGCCCCGGGGGAAACATAACAGTGCATGCAGCGGTGCATGCAGGGATGCGTGTGGGGCTGCATGCAGAGTAGTGCATGCAGTTTATATATATATATATATATATATATATATATATATATATATATATATATA
>NW_013571190.1:6752-7089 GCF_000499745.2 Eimeria mitis | reverse complement strand
TATTTATTATTATTTATTATTATTTATTATTATTTATTATTATTTATTATTATTTATTATCATATATTATTATTACTATTAGATATTTATTATTATAATTATTGTTTTTTATTATTTATTATTAATTATTGATCGTTATTTATTATTATAAACTATTATTTATTATTATTATTATTTATTATTATTTATTATTATTTATTATTATTTATTATTATTTATTATTATTATTTATTATTTATTATTATTATTTATTATTTATTATTATTATTTATTATTTATTATTTATTATTACTTTTTGTTTCTGTGTGTATTTGTTGCTGCTTTAAATTAAAAAAAG
>NW_013571190.1:1773-6729 GCF_000499745.2 Eimeria mitis | reverse complement strand
TATAATTATAAAAAAAATATAAAATATTTATTATTATTATTTATTATTTATTTTTATTTATTATTATTATTTATTATTATTTATTATTATTATTATTATTTATTATTTATTATTATTTATTTGTGTGTGTGTATTTGTTGCTGGTTTATACAAAAGGAAGATGGCTTATCTCCTTTATCATTATAAATATAAAAAAATAAAATATTTATTATTATTTATTATTTATCTTTATTTATAATTTATTATTTTTATTATTTAATATTATTTATTATTTTTATTATTTTTATTATTTTTGTGTTTGTGTGTATTTGTTGCTGCTATCAATAAAAACGGATTGTCTCCTTTATTATTAAAATTATAAAAATAATATAAAATATTTTTTTTTATTTTTTTTTATTTTTTATTATTATTTATACTTATTTACTTTTTATTATTACTGTTTATTGTTATTTATTATTATTTATCATTATTTATTATTATTTATTATTATTTATTATTATTTATTATTATTTATTATTATATATATTTGTGTATGTGTATATGTTGCTTTATATAAAAAACAAGACGAGTTATCTCCTTTATTAATCTACTTATATATAAACGTATAAAATATTTATAATTATTTATTATATATATATATATATATATATATATATTTATTTATTTTTTATTTACTATTATTATTTATTATTATTATTATTAATAAAAATTATGTTTGTGTGTATGTGTGTGTTGCTTGTTTATATAAAAAGAAAGAAAACGGTTTATCTCCTTTATTGTCTCTTCTTTATTTATATTTTATTTTTTTTATTAAAATAAAAAAAAACAAAACCTTTTATTTAATTATAAATATAAAAACAAAAACCACAAAAGAAGTTTTCTTTGCATCCAGAAGATACACATAAAACCACCAGCTAGGGTTTAGGGTTTAGAGGGTTTAGGGTTTAGTGTTTAGTGTTTAGAGGGTTTTAGGGTTTAGGGTTTTAGGGTTTAGGGTTTTAGGGTTTGGGGTTTAGGGTTTAGAGTTTAGGGTATAGGGCTTGGGGTATAGGGTTTGGCGTTTAGGGTTTAGGGTTTGGGGTTTTAGGGTTTAGGGTTTGGGGTTTAGGATTCTAGGGCTTAGGGCTTGGGGTTGTGTCTAGGGTTTTAGGGTTTAGGGTTTAGGGTTTAGCGTTTGGGGTTTAGGGTTTCGGGTTTCGGGTTTAGGGTTCAGGGTCTAGGGTTTTAGGGTATAGGGCTTGGGGTTTAGAGTCTAGTGTTTTAGGGTTTAGGGTTTGGGGTTTAGGGTTCAGGGTCTAGGGTTTTAGGGTTTTAGGGTTTGGGGTTTAGGGTTTTAGGGTTTAGTGTTTGGGCTTTAGGGTTTGGGGTTTAGGGTTTAGAGTTTAGGGTTTAGGGTTTTAGGGTTTAGGGTTTGGGGTTTAGGGTTCGGGGTGTAGGGCTCTAGGGTTTAGGGTTTAGCGTTTAGGGTTAAGGGTCTAGAGTTTAGGGTATGGGGTTTAGGGTTTTAGGGTTTGGGGTTTGGGGTTTAGGGCCTCGGGTTTAGCGTCTATGGTTTTAGCGTTTAGAGTTTGGGGTTTAGGGTCTAGGGTTTTAGGGTTTAGGGTTTGAGGGTTTAGGGTTTACGGTTTTAGGGTTTGGGGTTTAGGGTTTAGAGTTTAGGGTATAGGGTTTGGGGTTTAGGATTTTAGGGCTTAGGGCTTGGAGGTTTGGGGTTTGGGGTTTAGTGTCTAGGGTTTAGGGTTTAGCGTTTGGGGTTTAGCGTTTGGGGTTTAGGGTTCAGGGTCTAGGGTTTTAGGTTATAGGGCTTGGGGTTTAGAGTCTAGGGTTTTAGCGTTTAGGGTTTGGGGTTTAGGGTTTGGGGTTTAGGGTTTAGAGTTTAGGGTTTAGGGTTTTAGCGTTTAGGGTTTTAGGGTTTAGGGTTCGGTGTTTAGGGTTTAGCGTTTAGAGTTCAGGGTTAGGGGCCTAGGGTTTAGGGTTTGGGGTCTAGGGTTTTAGGGTTTAGGGTTTAGGATTTTCGGGTTTAGGGTTTGGTGCTCAGGGGTCGCGGTTTAGGGCTTAGGGTTTTAGGGTTTAGGGTTTCAGGGTTTAGGGTTTCAGGGTTTAGGGTTTGGGCTTTAGAGTCTAGGGTTTTAGGGTTTAGGGTTTAGGGTTTTAGGGTTTTAGGGTTTAGGGTTTAAGGGTTTCAGGTTTAGGGTTTGGCGTTTAGGGTTTAGAGTTTAGGGTCTAGGGTTTTAGGGTTTAGGATTTTAGGGTTTTAGGGTTTAGCGTTTTAGGGTTTGGGGATTAGGGTTTGGGGTGTAGGGTTTTAGGGTTTAGGGTTTGTGGTTTAGGGTTTAGCGTTTAGAGTTTAGGGTTAAGGACCTAGCGTTTAGGGTTTGGGGTCTAGGGTTATAGGGTTTAGGGTTTAGGATTTTAGGGTTTAGGGTTTGGTGTTTAGGGCTTGCGGTTTAGGGTCTAGGGTTTTAGGGTTTAGGGTTTCAGGGTTTGGGGTTTAGGGTTTGGGGTTTAGGGTTTGGGGTTTAGAGTCTAGGGTTTTAGGGTTTAGAGTTTGGGGTTTAGGGTTTGGGGTTTAGAGTTTGGGGTTTAGGGTTTGGGGTTTAGTGTTTAGGGTTTGGGGTTTAGGGTTAAGGACCTAGAGTTTAGGGTTTGGGGTGAAGGGTTTTGGGGTTTAGGGTTTTAGGGTTTAGCGGTTGGTGTTCAGGGTTTGCGGTTTAGGGTTTAGGGTTTTAGGGTTTTAGGGTTTAGCGTTTCAGGGTTTGGAGTTTAGGGTTTGGGGTTTAGAGTCTAGGGTTTTAGGGTTTAGGGTTTTAGGGTTTAGGGTTTAGGGTTTGGGGTTTAGGGTTTGGGGTTTAGGGTTTAGGGTTTTAGCAATACTGGTAGGGGGAGATCCTACTCTTGTGTTTTTTTGTTATTCTTTTTGTATTTATTTATTTATTTATTATTTATTTATTTATTTTATTTATTTATTTATTTATTTATTTATTTATTTATTTATTTATTATTTATTATTTATTATTTATTATTATTTGGTGTTTATTATTTATTATAAATTATTTATTTATTTTCTATTAAACATTTATTTTTTATTATTTATTTTATATTATTTATATTTTATTTTTTTTATTTTTTATATTTTTATGTAAAATATTTTTGTTTTTTATTTTTATATTTTTTATAAGTAATTTATTTTTATTAATTAAATAATTAAATAACTAATTTATTTATTTATTTATTTATCAACTAAAATTTATTTATTTATTTATCTATTTATTTAATTTATTTACTTATTTATTTATTTAGCTATTTATTTATTTATTTATTTATTTAATTTATCTGTTTATTTGCTTATTTATTTATTTATTTATTTATTTATTTATTATTTATTTTATTCTATTTATTTATTTATAAAGGGAACAAACGAGTATCCTTCTTTTTATTTTATTTTTTTGTTTTTATTTACTTTTTTATGTATTTGTTTATATTTACATTTATATTATTTATGTTTATACAAATATATTTATTTGTTTATATTTATCTGTTTATATTTATATTTATATATTTATTTTTGTATTTTTATTTATATATTTATGTTTATAAATATATTTTATTTATTTATATTTATATTTGTAGTTTTGTGTACATCTGTTTATTTATTTATTTATTTACTTATTTATTTTATATACTTATTTTGTTTATATATTTAATTATATTCATTTACTTATTTATTTTGTTCTATTTATTTACTTATTTTATACATCTATTTTGTTTATTTATCTTTATTTATTTATTTCATTTATTTATATTATCTTGTTCATTTATTTATTTTATTTATTATATTTATTTTATTTTATTTATGTATTTTACTTATTTTACTGATGTATTTTATTTATTTTATTTATTCATTTTCTCTATTTTATTTTATTTATTTATTTTATGTATTTATTTGTTTATTTAATTTTTTTATTTTATTTATTTTATATATTGTATTTTGTTTATTTGTTTAATTTATTTTTTTTTTATTTATTGCTTTCATTTATTTACTTTGTTTATTTATTTTATTCATTTATTTTGTTTCTTTGTTTTATTTATTTATTTAATTTATTTATTTTATTTTGTTTATTTGTTTTATTTATTTATTTAATTTTTGTTTTTAAATTTTTTTATTTTATTTTATTTTAATTTTATTTTATTTTATTTTATTTGTTTTTTCATTTTATCTATTTATGCCGTTTATTTGCTTCATTTATTTATTTTGTTTATTTATTTTATTTACTTACTTATTTATTTGTTTAATTTATTTATTTTATTTTATTTATTTATTTTATTTATTTATTTATTTAGTTGTATACACGTTCATATATTTATATATTTTTGTTTTTATATACTTATTTATATATTCATCTGTATATTTATATATGTGTTTACTTATTTATTTATTTATTTATTTTGTTTTTTTCTGTTTATATATTATTTAATTAATTGCTTATCTATCTATCTATGCATCTATTATATTTTATTTATTTGTTATACATTATTATATTTATTTATTTTCTTTTTATTTATCTATTTATGTTATTTATTTATATTTATTTATACATTTGTTTTATTTAAGTATTTATTAATATATTTATTTATTTTATTTATTTATTTTTATATTTATTTATTTTATGTATTTATGTATTTATTTATTTATAGATTCATTTATTATTTTTATTTATTTATTTTATTTTTTTGTGTATTTACTTTATTTACTAGTTTTAGTTATTTATGTATTAATTTATATATTCATATGTTTTCTATCTATTTATATATTTATTTTTTTATATATATTTATTTTTTTATATATATTTATTTTTTTATATATATTTATTTATTTTTCTTTTTTATTTATTTTATTTATTTTATTCGTTTATCTATTTATTTTCATTTAATTATTTTAATCATTTATGTAATTAT
>NW_013571190.1:498-1669 GCF_000499745.2 Eimeria mitis | reverse complement strand
TATATATTTTTATTTTATTTACTTTATTTATTTTATTTATATATTTATATATTTTTAAACATATCTATTTGTTTATATATTTATTTATTCATTTATTAATTAATTTACTTATATATTTATATATTTATTTGTCTATATATTTATTTATTTATATATTTATTTATTTATACATTTATTTATTTATATATTTATATATTTATTTATTTATATATTTATATATTTATTTATTTATTTATTTATTTTAGGTTTCTATAATAAATAAGAATCTAAGCACTGGCTGTTTTGTTTTATTAATTTATCAATAGATAGCAGAGAAAGAAAAACAAAAGAAAATAAAACAACAAATATATTTATTTATTTTATTTATTTTTTTATTTATTTATTTTATTTATTTTATTTATTTTATTTGCTTATTTGTTTATCTTTTATTTGTTTGTTTATTCTTGTATTGCGTTTACTTAAAAAAAAATAAAAAAGCAACACAACAACAAATGCATATATTTATTTATTTATTTATTTATTTTGTTTATTTTATTTATTTATTTTATTTATCTTCTTTATTTGTTTGTTTGTTTATTGTTTATTTTATTTATTTTTTTATTTTTTTGTTTATGTATTGTTTATTGCGTTTATAAAAAAAAATAAAAAAAGAAATAACACAAAAAATACATTTATTTATTTTATTCGTTTTTTTTTATTTTTTAATTTATTTGTTTATTTATTTACTTACTTCTTGATCTGTTCATCTATTTATTTATATATTTATATATTTATATATTTATATATTTATATATTTATATACTATACATCTTTATATTTATATATTTATATATTTACATATTTATATATTCACATATTTATATAAAAATATATTTATATATTTATATATTTATACATTTATATATTTACGTGCCTATTTATCTACCTATGCATCTATTTATCTATTTATTTTTTTATTTGCGTATAAATTAATTAATTAATTAATTAATTTATTTATTTATTTATTTATTTATTTACTTTTTTGTTTGTGTATTTATTAATTTATTAATTTGTTTATTTCTTTATTTATATATCTATTTATGCATGCATTTACATATTTATTTATTTATTTATTAATTTATTCATTTATCTATTTAGTTATTTATTTATTTATGTTTATTATCTAGCTTGT
>NW_013571189.1:22615-23538 GCF_000499745.2 Eimeria mitis | reverse complement strand
AAATACTGATTGGCGACGGAGTGGACACTGAAATGCCAGTCAGTATTGAGCTGCCGCTAACAAAGAAGTCTGCTATGACATTATATATGCCACATCAGGCCTGCATCTCTTTTCTTGCTTGCGATGTGAAACCTACAGGGCTGTTCACTGTCCTCTTCGGCGGCACCGTCGTCTTTGAGATTAAAGTCTGGGCAGTTGTGAGAACACCGCACACGCCTGAGTCTCTAGTAGTTTCTGCATAGGGAAGTTACATTAGCACGCTTCATCTGCCGAACATTTTCACTTCCTTTTCTTGTTGGTTCGCAGGTGCTGAGCTCTGGATGGCCACGCAGGCAGGTCAGTAAGACGAATCTGCCAAACGAGAACTTCACATTCACTGCTTTGCAGCTCGTACCTTATATGCCTGTGATGGCTGCATTTCGCATAGGAAGAAGTTGTATGTTGCAGGTGAACGTATGCCGCAGAACGTGATAAATATTGCACGGATTATCGAATCTCGCCTTGTAGAATGGGCCCAGATGTTGAACGGCAATACTGGTGCGAAGAAATACCTCTTATTTTATTTTGTTATTACCCAAAGCCTTGCTCATTCCTTTAAACGGAGCCAATTGTTCGTTTTGTCTGTGCAGAATGCTGAAATTCTTCACGGTGTTTTGGTCAACCGGCAGCCGCCAAGTTTCTATTTGCCTTCATCTTTTGGATATTCTCTGTTCTGTGCAGGTGCTAGAGCCGTCACCCACACGATTAACTTTGTCACGGACATAAACAGGGTCAGGGTGGGTCATGTCTACATGCGCTTCGATGGTAAGTCTCGACCCCACCTTGAATGCGAGCGAATGCAGAATGAGGGACCCCGGGGATGGCATGCCATAGCGCTCAACCCAACCGCACGTGCTGGATAGCGTACATCAGATGAGGCAGCG
>NW_013571189.1:20018-22497 GCF_000499745.2 Eimeria mitis | reverse complement strand
CTTTCCCTAGCCCTCTTGGTTATCCGCCTGCAGCAGCATCGAGACAGAAGGCCGTTGGAAAGGCCAAGACTCTGTGTTTTCCGGCCCCAGCGCTTCGCGTGCTGCCTCTCGCTCTATGG
Organism: Eimeria mitis; assembly: GCF_000499745.2. Classification (NCBI taxonomy): domain Eukaryota; phylum Apicomplexa; class Conoidasida; order Eucoccidiorida; family Eimeriidae; genus Eimeria; species Eimeria mitis. The sequence goes on along the minus strand of NW_013571189.1, from coordinate 22,378 downwards.
TGCAAGAAAAATACCTCAAAAGAGGCTTCCTTTCTGTCCCTAGGTGGGGAGCTTGCGAGAAACAAGCGGCGTAATGCAGCATGAATAGCCTTGCTGAGTTAAATCTTTCCACATTCCGTCTTCCACTTATAGGAATTTAAGAGGTATGCTCAAATGGAGTGTTCGGTGATTGCCCAAGTGATGCTTTCTCCCCTCCTGACATACCTGTCGACCCGATCGTGATAATCATGCTTTTTTCGTCAGTGCTTACTCGTGGATTCGCCTCTCCTCAGTTCTCTCTTGCTGACCTATCAGCATGCAGGAAAGCATGAGGCAAATGGCAGTACAGGGTCTCCCTAGCCGTCGGGATACGTAGGTGTGGCGGTGCAACGGGAGAGACCACCTCACTTGACGGCCCAACCCGCAGCGTCTATATGCAGCCATCTGCTGCCTGTTCTGTTGGTCCTGCAATCCCATCGAAGCCCCATGTGGATATCGAAGGCTAGCGCATGCAGCGATAAGTGAAGTGGTCATTCCACGAACGCGTTGAGGGCTTTTGTTGCTTAAGTTGCCCAATTGAGTCAGAGCTTATTGGGATGTCCTCAAGCCACAGCAGTTGTCGCCTGCGCTTCTTTGCAAGGAAGCCACGTTGTCTAGCTCTATGTTCCTTCTGGTGTAGACAGAAAACACCACAACAACGAATCGGGCGTGTTTGAAGCGGATTAGCAGGTAGATGCGTTCAAGCAGGGCGGACGCTGAAGAAGCCTTGTGCTGAGCTGTCCCTGTCCCTTGTCGATGCCTGAGGCGGCTTCTCGTTGACTATAATTCAGTCCTGCAGAGACGATGAAAGAGACGAAGAAACGAGGCTGTTCAGCACCACGTCATATGTGCACGGTTGCATCAAGCAGGGGAGGGCAGCTCCACGGTGTCTTATAAAAACCATGCGATGTTAAGAGGAAAGGGTTTCCGAAGCAGAAGCACTCAAGTGCGGAACTTTTCACGTTTGCCCGAGAGGTACAGCTCCCTGCGGCGTGCTGGCGAAGGGCGGTCAGATCTTCGTGATTCGTTGGTCAGCGTTTGTTGCGGCAAGAGCCTCGCTGAGCGGCGACTTAGGTCTAGAGCTTACTGTATGTGGACGATGGCACGTGGATTGTAGCTTGAGCCTTCATATTCCATGGGCTTTCAGTTTCCCGAAGCTTTTATGTTTTGTTTCCGAGTTCTCTGAGGTTGCAAGCTCGTGTGTATGTTTGTGGTTCGGCTTCGGTTGCAACCATAAAGTTGGCAAGGTATTGCATATATTTGTCTACTTAAGATGGAGCCTTCACAAAAGCGAGAAGGTTGATTTTGTTGTTAGGGGGCTCTCACTGCATCACGACGTGAAATTTGTGAGACCTGTGATGGGAGCGTGGCCCTTGCGCGCTGCTTCTAAAAGCAGTGCATAGTAAACATTTTTAAATGTATACATTCAAGGGTTTTTGAATTTGGAACCTGAATTAGGTCAGCTTGCGCTACAACCAACAAACCGCAAACGGATTGCATACAGATGTCGGTTTTGCTAACTAGGACGACCTGCCATGACAAGTGCATAACAATTTTCATCGGACTTTAGCGATTGCAATGTGACGCGCGGATAGCAATTTGCCTAGGTAGCTTTCCTAAAAGCAAGATAATCTCGAAGTTTTGCTGCAGAAGCTCACGAATATTCAGAAGTCACGCATTACGTAGGTAGTTCAGGTACTCTAAGATTTCAACTCAATGTATACTATTCAGGCTTTATCTTTATGCGCTGAGCAATCATGCATTTTAGTCATGTGAAGAGCTCAGCAGGACTCCAAGTAACTAAGCGGAAACGTGCAGCTCGGTGTACTCCACGAACAAGCCCCAACACTGAGACATCTTGCTTCAGAATGTCGAGAAGAATAGCCATGGAAGTTAACATCGAGTTCCTCCCTCTACGATAGTCCCAGCAGCCATGTGCAGCACTAGGATGGCTCACCGTGCATGCGACGTGACTCCTGACTGTGAAAGTTCAAGGGGGAGCCACAAATTTCGTTTTACTATCGACGAATGCATATGCAATTGCAATTTTCGGCATAGGGGCGGTTCAGAGATTGCAGACGACTTTGGCACAACCAAGTCTTGTAAGTGCGAGAGTAAGCTTTTCCGACGATCCATTAAGATTCAGCCTGCGGTTTTTGTTTTGCTTTCCTAATTCACAATCATGGGTGGAACGTGTAAGGCTGTTGAATATCTGACAACCGAAAGCGCCCTTCTGGTATGGGGTCTGTGGCGTTGTGTTTAGGAATCAAAGGTCTCAAGTTTACACTTTGGTATTTCTGTGGGAATCTGTTGATGAGACAAGACGCTGTGGTATGTCATTG
>NW_013571189.1:17633-19918 GCF_000499745.2 Eimeria mitis | reverse complement strand
TGACCTTACACAAGACTTCCGACTTGTCTGTAAGCAGTCAGCTGAGCTGGGCGTTTCAGCAATACCACGAATGTGATGCTAACCATTACGGTGGATAATTTGCCGATTTTGGGGGGCACCAAGCGTATCTTTATTTTCCAACGTACAGAGCAGAATATTAAAGACTTACACGACATGCATAGATCGAAACGTTTTGGAAAGCCATCTACAAATCCGGTTAGAAGCATATGTCCTTGCCTCGATTGTGTTCGGTATGTAACTCTTTGATGTCTTGAACAGTGTTGAACATTAATGGTATTGTATAACTGAGTACTAACAGCAGCAAATTGTGAGATATTTAGCCTAAATGAGTAGAACGCAGGCTCGGGGCAACAACCTACGCTGCTTTCACTGGACTCGGAAGCGCACTGGCCACTACTACAGGTTCCATCTTGGCCTCCATTCCTTTTTGTTTAACATAGGATTCAGCTAAATGACAAGAAATGGACAAAGCGGTGAATTTAGACATCTATGCACCTATCCCTTGCTGCTTGGCCAGACGCACGAGGCAGCTCACTGTTTGACGAGAAAGGAGCAGGTATAGCAAGTTCTGTTCGAAGATAGTACACGCATTTTTATTTGCATGGAAGCTAACATCTGGGAGCTAAGGGGATGTATAACAATTACCCAGGGGGCTAGTGCATGCGCCAAAATGCGGGGCAGGGATGTTTGCATGCATTGTTACCTTGCGACAAGAGCTGCAACAAGGCGCGTTGGAACTCATGACAGAATTTGCCTCCTCACCGTGTCAGGCCCAGACTCCTGTTTCCAGGACGACTAGTGACTGAACGGAAGCTCACCAGATAATATAAAAACCCCTCAGCTTAATGGATTCGACTACAGCCGATCCGTGGCGAGGATTGAGTGCTCTTTTCACACCCGGCAGATCTCCAGATCGTTTGAGAAGATGGGCGTTGCCAGCCTCCCGCAATGTATGGTATTGGCAGTACATTTAGGTTGCTGCCAACTTAACTGCTCAAGCTGAATGCAACGACGATAGCTGCAATTAGGTTTATCGGCCGACGCCACGCGCGGAACAGGAGACACGGAAACTTTGCTTTCTTTTCAGATGGTACCGAAGTATAAGTGCATAAAGGTGAACGTTATGCTCCGCACACAACACAGTAGCGCAGTAGACCTCCATCCAATGGCGGGAACTACGGTCTGTATTGCAGTATAGAAGACGACAGAAGTAGGAACCAGAGCATGACAATGAATCTGTGAATGCATAGTTTTGCTTTAACACAGAGTCACCGCATGTCGAAGGCAGGCCCAGAACCACTGCCTGCATGCCACTAAGGGCGAACTTTATATGAAACCATCAGCTAACTGGCTTTCTTTTACGGGGATAAACATCAAATTTTATCTCACTCTTGCATGCACAAATCCCCACTGGATCAGCTACTTTGCGTTTTGCATCCGGCAGAACTTGAGGCGCTGCAGACTGCTGTCAAATATTTAGTAGACAATTTATGCCATCCAACGGCCTCTCGTCACTAAGCGCGCTTGCAACATTTGCTAGCTTTCTTGCCTCCTGACGTTCTGCGTGTCGTAAGAGCTCTGGGACTTGTTATTTATTGTTGGGTCTAGGGTTTAATGTTCAGGGTTTAGGGTAAGGTTTAGGGTTGGATCGCGCATGGTGCAGTAGCTCAGTATTGATCGTAGCGGGAACCCATATGCCGTTATTGTGATTGTTTGTTTTACAGCGATCACCACTGATGTGGGAACATGGCACACATCCCAGCAGGTCGGCTTAAAATGAGAAGGGAGTATCTGAAGCGCTCCCTTCAAAAATTCCAAGCAGGAAGAAGCGTCCCACGCAACGATTGGAATCGTTTGGTGCGTCGCGTGAAATGCATATAGTTTACTCCCTTTGTACGTATTACGACTCCACATGGAATTTCAGTTTCTTGGCATCTATGGGTGAACCGATTTATGAGACTGGGGAATTGAAACTAGCGCTCCATGAACCGGTTCGCGTTTGGCCCTACACAGGAGCGCACATCCACCCTTATCGTGTGTGCCTTATTCTGTCTCTCTTTGGTATGCTTTCGCTGCCTTCTCACATGCATCAAAGTGTGTGCGCGTGCTTTCGCTTGATGCATGGTGACAATTAAGCAAACTTAAAGAATATGTTTTAAGAATGGGGGTTCTAAGCTGGACAACATATAGTCGAACCAGAAGCTCAATTGGCATCAAGCACCCTTTACAGGTGGAGCGTCAGCTCGCGACTGAGCTGTAATTAA
>NW_013571189.1:6946-17282 GCF_000499745.2 Eimeria mitis | reverse complement strand
ATATGCCAATCAACCATGCGACATAAAACAAATAAAATGGATGGAGGGGCTTGAGCATGTATGTGCCCGAAGTCGTCTGCGTCATAGAGGGTTCTCTGGGGTGTGCTAGTGGATACTTAATGCCAGACTTCCCCTAGGACATGCTCTAAGGCGTTCGGTATGCCTGTGCAAAACGTTTGGGCTTTACAACCTGCAGGAACTCAAGATAGTGTGAGGCTGAGGTGCTTCACGACGAGTTGCCTCCTCCTACGACAAAAAAAATAATTCAAGATGGCCAACGATGAGATGCAGAGCTTTCCCTTGCAGATTCCTATCCGTCTCCGGGTCACTCCAGCTTCACAGGAAACACTGCCTGACCGTTTAATACACCTTTAAGATCCACGAGGCAAATACCGTACCGTCCTGCAGCTGCTCCTTGTGCTCCCACCGAGCCACCCACTCTGCCCCTGTTGCTGCAGAACAGCCACATTGCTTATGCCCAGCTTGTAGCAGCCAACTGATCCAACGGATCCAGCAGAGTTGGTCTCGGGAGCCACTAAGAGTGATCGATCGCCAAACTATTCCTGAATCCCAACCAACCATCAGCAGCTGCTCGTCAAGCGACCGGCGCAGCGCCCTTCAGCCAACGGCACAGAGCAGTGCTGTGGAGCAACAACACCCTCTCAGCTTTTGCGTCAGAATATCTGCTTTTGCTTGCGGCCACAAACGAGCTCCCCCAACTCCGGGCAAATCCCACAGTCGCTCGACGGGCTATGTGTTGCACACAAGCAGATAGCCTTGAGAACTGTGCGTCTTCGTCAGTAGATAGCACGATGATTATTCTCCCATCATTTCCGACGCCCACGATGCGTAGAAAAATGATGCAGAATACACAATGCACCCATTGGGAGTAGCCCATTGAGCCCCAGGTTTTGCGTTGCAGAGTTGCCTTGGTCGCGGCTGCTAGCGGGTCAGCTCTTTGAAACCCTGTGGTTCCTCGCTGCATACGATAGGGCAGTCACAACACACCACAGAGGCTTTGGTTTGGGGCGCATGGGCGTCCGCAGTGATATTGTTTTTTTTCTCTCTACATGCTATGCTTTGCAATGCTTCGTATGTGTGTGTTCTGGGAAAGCATCAATAGACTGCGCGGTTTGGCGTTCGCTAGCAGTCAACATAACTGAACTCACCGACAAGTCGAATTGTAGCAGAACCCACTATATTGTCGTCCTGCTCCGTCTTAAACGGCACGTCTCTCTCGATGAAGGATCGACCTGCAACGCCGTCAGCAAAGAAAGCAACTCGAAACAACCTAAGACCAAAGCATGACAGATTCGTCTCAACCGAAAATGTTAGCAGGCGAAAATTACGATTGCAGGAATACAGAATTCCTGAAGAAGACAATGCGTGTATGGAGAATTAAGGAAGTGATGAAGCGGTATCTTGGCCTTACTGTCTCCATTCTCGAAAAGTGCTGTCACATCCGCAAAGAAGTTTTGCATGTATTTCGCGGCGGCGTGCAGAATCTGCGGCGCAGATAGAAATCGGAGAGATATAAGCGTATGGTGAACGTCATCGAGTGGACGAACGGAACCTCCTCCGGGGAGCAATAGCCGACCATTCAGCCATTCGGGCTCGTTCCTCATGAATGTCGCCCAACTTACTTTGCCATCTGGCCAATTAGGAGAGGCAACCTGCAACGAGCACGCAATATCAAGAGCGCTTAGTGCAAGCGAAGTGAAATTAAGCAGCAGCCGCCATTTTTTGCCGGAGCTGACACACAGTACATAGTGCATGCGTGTTCTTCTCACCTCATGCGAAACAGTAATCTCGAAAGTAAAGCCTCTAAATGTTGTCGTGAATCGCTCTGTAGATTTCGCACCGCAACAGCGCAGGAAGACAGCGGCTCTAGAAGAAATCAGGTCTCTCGCCATCTAGTGTCGACATGAGGCTACTCTTCGAAATGCCACTTTCGTTGCAGTCATGGATAAGTAAAGCAACTGGAAAGCGTTCAACCAAACCCTCGCCTGCTATGCCGTCGAACCCGACGACTGTGCAAAGGGTGCGTGAATGTAGACTGTATTTAAACGCTACACCACCCGCAGAATCTGCCTGTCGCAGTTCTCACCGGAATGGCCAGGTCTGCGGTGGTGCCTAAGACTTTGAAGAAGTAGCAGCACGCCGTTCAAGTCTTCTACCGTCTGCAAACAGACGGGTGCGCAAGCATAACACCTCAAAGTTTGCGTAAGGCTGCCCAACCGCAGAAACAACAGCGGCAGCAATAACAGTACCGCCTGCTGAGTTTCTTTGGCTCTCGTCCCTTAAGCTCAAAAAGGCAAATCCGAACATTGCAGCAAACACAACTACAGGCTGCAGCCTATGCCTTTTCCTCTCTGTTTCTTGCTGCTCTCCGCTGGCTTTGAGACAGACACGACGTACATTCGATTCGCCGATTAGTGGGAAATCGAATGGCCACTCTTTCCGTAGACCAGGTAGACGTAAAACATCGATTGCTTTTACGGATGTGACTGCTCGCTTTATCCTGGTTAAGAGAGGACCAGCTGCCTCGGTAAAAGAAACTGCAGCTGTTCGTTGGGCTGCTCGTGCTTTGAGATGCGCCCTTTCGCCAGCTGCTGTAGCTTCCCGAGACCCCCAGCCGTCCGCACTGGTATGGTCTGCTTGTGCAACAGGTTGCGCTCCCCCAGCTTCCCAGCTACCCAAAGCTGCTGCTGGCGTTCGGGGCGTTGCTGGCTTCTGCTGTGGTTCCTGTGCATCGCGACTTCCTGCAGGACGCTCAGGACCCTGCGAGTCAGGCATTCGCTGCCCGGTAGGCTGTTCTGGTACAGCTGCTGGCTGTTCCCCAGACTCCCCACCCTCTGCAGCGACTGCTGGCATATCCGACAATGGAAACACAAGCTGCTGTGTCCCGCCTATCGAACTTGCCCGTGAATCTGCCCAAGCACCCTCCGCACCGGTAGGTAACCGATATGCTGGGTGTCCAGGCTGCTGCGTTGTCCCTCCTTCACTCCCTGTCGAGTATCCCCCAACTCCCGCAGTGCCTGCTGATCGAAAGGGCATTGTGCACCGAGGCCATTGTGCTGCTCCTCTTCGACCATCAGCGGAAACTCCCTTCCTTCCCGCAGCCGTCGGCGGCGCACAAGGGTCTGGCAACCCTTGACCTTCTTCCTTTTGATCTTCCCGCCCTGCAGAAAGAACAGATCCCGTTGCTCCGCTTGGCCCATCAGGCTCTGGAGCTTCGGCCTGCTCTGCCTGTTCACCACCAGCAGCTGCAGTTGCCTCAGTTACCGTAGGAGTCGCACGCCCACGAGGCTCTTCTGAAGGCTGATGGTGCGCATCATTCCCAACAGATTCTGCTGGTGCTGAAGCGTCTGCAGACTCTGGTGGTGTGTAAGGTGTACGTGGTTCACGCTGACGCTCCCTTGGAGCTTCCCTTCTTTTATTTGGACTTTTATTTGTCTTTCTTGGTTCGCACGGAGAGGCCTGCATAGGAGAAACAAGCAACCACAGTCACTCCACAGTGGCGTGTACATGGGTCACCATGCCACAGCAGATAAGAGTTAAACGCGTCAGGAGACAGGGTACAGAGGACTGGACAATGCAAAAAATGGAAGCTCATATGCGTCCCGAGGAACTAGGATGGCTCTTTCAAGTGCTTGCGCGTTCGTTTATGCGAGATGCCGTACTTGTTCCGCGAGCCTCCCCTGGGACCAGGCGTTCAAGCTCCTTTTGCCTGCTAGTTGCAATGCACAACGAACGAGGAGGAATATCACGACTGTTGCGACCACCCCATCGGAAATGATTCGAAAACTCCGGCTGGGCATCCGGCTCCTGTGACGTATCTTCGGAACAGCGAACCCGTGGCCATAGGCCAACATGTATGTCTTGATAGTTCCATCTGCTGCAATGCCTGAGTCCCCTCCATCCATTTTCTTCTATGCACGCTGTCAGGTGGCGGCAACTCTGAATTGCTCCACCAGTTGAACGAAGGGGAGATGCGGCCGCAGCAGACGACACAAAAAACGGCTAATCGAGGAGGCCTTACAGGAAGCTCACGAAACAAGCAACAATGCCCAAATTGTATGATTACCTTTGGGCTCAATAGCGAGAGATTTCCCAAATTCCAGGTCCATGAGGGGTTGGAGAAGAAGACGACCTCTCGCCTTCTGAACTGCGTCGAACGGCAAGTGAACGCGCCGCTAAATTCGGAAAAGAATTGCGATATTCAAGTGAAACCTGTAGGGAGACTTGATGAATTCTAAAAGAGCCTCGAAGAACACGCTGTCAGGCCACATGGATTCCTCCAGTACAGCTCTCCATATGCTTTCATGAGTTGCCCCTCCTAGACCGAAACGAGAAACTGCCGAATTCACGTCTAATGATGCAGTTTGTTGGATGTTTTTAAGGTGTTGGAACACGGATCCACGTGCAGTATATCTCCTCCCCGCGAGAACTGCATCGGGGATGTGTGGGTGCGTTGAAGGTACACCTGTTGCAATAAGCTTCAGCCAACGATGAAGAGAAAAAGCTAGTCTAATTGCATTGAGTAGGGGTGATGCGTGGTTCTAGGATCAGAGCGGTAGCCTAACGTGCAGTGTGATGCCCGAATGCCTGCTACGTAAACCGCCAGCCCACGTTTTCTCGTGGCAAACTTTGCCGCACAACTTTGTGTCCAGCCAGTTAAAGACGGTTTAAACATCTGGGGGTTATTCGAATTGGGGCATCTCGAACAGTTGCAGCAAAGACAGCCCCCTGTTGCCGCTGGGCCCGATGGGACAGCTTCACTTGCTCGATATCAACCATACTACGAGCGACCTACAAGACCACACAAGGGCCGTCATGTACCCCTCATTATTTACGCATTACTAAACCTCTTCTGTATTTCAATTCGGTAAATACAAAGCAAACTGAATTACGTCCTGCCTTTTCGCTGAGCACGAAGGCGAGGCCTCGGTGACTGGAGACAGTGTCTCTAGGCGTCTGTAGGCTGAAATCACACCCACCCACACAGCTATCCACCTCCTGAACTCCCTTTATTACGTCACATTTTTAGTCTGCAATTATTGTTTGTTTTCGTATCCTGGATTTCAACGTGTTTTGAATGCTTCGTTCAGCGGCTCAGAGCAAGTACGCCGCTGATTGTAGTGCCTGCCTGTAGTGCCGCGCGCGCACGAATGTCTGTGGCTGTCTGCCTTACCCCGTAGAAAGTAGGCAGCAGCATATATTCTACAAGTTAAGAAGCGAAATAAGCAACGATTATTTAATTGGAAGACCCGTCTCGAGCAGGACTTAACAGCAACTGTTTGTTGTAGCATCAGGTGCGAACAGCGAAGAGACAAGCTGGATGTGCGAGCGTTCCGTGGGTGCTCGGGGAACATTCAGTGTCGAACGGCCAGCTGAGCCGTGCAGCACTGACCCCACACCGGCCAGAACCAGAACACTTTTTCTACAATGTTTTGGACCACGCAGAACTTCCTGGGCCCTTCCTGAATCCCTCGCGTTTCCCCTCCTCAACGATACCCACGAAGAGCTGCAGATGTGGGTCGTAGTATCGTCTGCCTGAAATCTGCATCAAGTTAGCACAAGAACGTACACTTTGCCTCGATAGGCTGCCTGCAAGCAAGTACAAGTGCTCCATATGTGTGTACAGAGATAAAGCAGGCAGTAAAGAAAGCTCCGTTGCGCTCATGTGAGGCTGGATTGCATCGTAGCTGCAGCGAGCTGCGCTGCAACTCATGTCAGGCTTCCTCCTCCCCCGCAACCCTATGCCCTTAGCTGCTGTGCCCAGGATGCCCGGAAAAAGGGTGGAGAGGTTAGCTGCTTTTGGAGAGTGTTCAACACTAACTCTTTGGCTCCATTGTAGCTCGCGAAAGTCGTTGAAGCCTGAGGCGCTCCCTCTACATAGCCTACCCCCGAGCGCTCGCATGGCTCGGAATCCACCGCGAAATGTGGAATACAGACGACAAACACGGAAAAGGTGAAGGAAAAGATAGGATGAAACACCGATGCCTAGCTTTCGGGGAAGGCTGACAACATTTGTTGGGTGAATGGCTCCGAGACTGCGCAAGCTCTGTGCTCAAGAATAATCGATATGACATGCACGCGACTTTTCCTTAGAGAGCGTGCTTGTTTTGGGGGTTTCAGTAACTCAACAGATATTGAAGGGAGGCACAAACCACTGCCTGCATGACACTAGGGGCGAAATTTTAACAACCAGTTAACTGGCTTTCTTGTGCGAACAAAAAACAAGTTTCGTCTCATTCCCGCCTGAATAACTCCCCACTGGTCCGCCTACCTTGCAGTTTGCATCATACAGAACTTGAGGCACTGCAGACTGCTGCAACGGCTTAATATATAATTTTGGCATCAAACAGTATCTCGTCAGCATGTCGCTGTGCAGCATCTCCAACATTCCTTGTCGCCTAACGTTCTGCGAGCTGCATCGGCGCTGGACCTTCTTATTTTGTCAGCGTTGCACCGCTTTCTTAGCAGTAGCTCAGTAATCATAATAGATGGTGCCCGTGTGCTGTTATTTGCGTGATCGGTTTTTCTAAAGCCATCACCACTGCCGTAGGAGCACTCCAGACATCTCGGCAAGTCTTCTTAAAATGAAGAGGGAGTGCCTGAGGCGTACCCTTCAAATACTCCAAGCAGAAAGAAACGTCCAACACAACTATCGCGGTCGTTTGATGCACTGCGTGAGATGCATATAGTTTACTGCCCTTGCACGTATTAAGACTCCACATGGAGTTTCAGTTTCTTGGCCTTTATGGGTGAACCGACTTAAGCGCCATTTCATCCTCCTTCACGCACGTCCAGAAAGAATTGATCCAAGCTTTCCGCTCACATCTGCGCACCTGCTGTTTGCATCTAGTGGCGCTAACTGCCGGTTTGTCGATTCGCTCCTTCCGTTGGTCTTGCAAGGCAAGCAGCGATACAAAGAAGTACTGGGTGTAGAGGAGTTACCTAAGGTGGCCTCTGCCCGCAAATGGCTTGCCACGTCATTGTTAAAGCACTGTCCAACAAGACTTCGGAATGTGAAATTAGCGTTGGAGCGGGCGTTTCCCGATTGAACCTACTCAGGGGCGCATATCCGTCTGCATCTTGTTTGTCTTATTCTGTCTCTCTTTGGTCTGTTTTGGCTGCCTGTTCACGTGCATAAAACTGTATGCGCCTGTGTTTTTTTCGCGCAACGCATGGGAACGACAAGTGCAAAGTTAATCGATAGGATTAAAAACTGGAAGGTTTAATCCGGACAAGGTATATGCGAACCAGAAACTCAATGGGCATCCAGCATGCATGATGCAGGTGGAGCCTCAGCTCGCGACTGAGCTGTAATTAAAATTATCGTCATAATTATCAACAAACTATGTGCGAAAAATGTGATCCACACTTGGTCAATATATTCGGATGATTTATACATAAATTAACGGTAATGCCCGAGTACACGCGGGATCGGAAGAAAAAAAACCTTGTACAGCTGTAAAGTCCACTGCGCGCGCAGTTTCTCTTATGTAGCTCGTATATCCTCATAACAGGGTGAAAATGATACTCATAGTATGACTCAGCACCGGGTGTCATGCAATTCAATTTTCCACGCTGGAAGACTATACAGTGGTCGCGGACATCCTGCGCTAAACAGAAACAGTCGTTGGTGTTGTGTATACCCTCAACATATATGTATATATATATATATATATGCAAGCTTATATTTACATATACACATTATTCAGCTCCATTCTATAGGTCAATCAATCATGCGGTATAAAACAATATAAACTGGATGGAGGGGCTTGCGTATGTACGTGCCCGACGTCGTCTGCGTCATAGCGGGTTCGCTGGGGTGTACTAGTGAATGCTTAATGCCAGACGTCCCCTATGAAATGCACTAAGGCGTTCGATATGCCTGCGCAAAACGTTCGGGCTTTAAAACCTGCAGGAAATCAAGATAGTGTGAGGCAGAGGTGCTTCACGACGAGTCGCCTCCTCCTACGACAAAAACATAATTCAAGACGGCCAAGGATGAGATGCAGAGCTTTCCCTTGCAGATTCCTATCCGTCTCCGAGTCTTCCGAGCTTCACAGGAAACATTGCCTGACCGTTTAATACACCTTTAAGATTCAGGAGGCAAACACCGTAGCGTGCTGCAGCTGCTCCTTGTGCTCCCACCGAGCCACCCACTCTGCCGCTGTTGCTGCAGAACAGCCACATTGCTTATGCCCAGCTTGTAGTAGCCAACTGATCCAACGGATCCAGCAGAGTTGGTCTCGGGAGCCACTAAGAGTGATCGATCGCCAAACTGTTCCTGAGTCCCAACCAACCAGCCAGCAGCCGCTCGTCAAGTGACCCGCGCAGCGCCATTCAGCCAACGGCACGGAGGAGTGCTGTGGAGCAACCACACCCTCTCAGCTTTTGCGTCAGAATATCTGCTTTTGCTTGCGGCCACAAACGAGTTCCGCCAACTCCGCGCAAACCCCACAGTCACTCGACGGGCTATGTGTTGCACACAAGCAGATAGCCTTGAGACCTGTGCGTCTTCGTCAGTAGGTAGCACGATGATCATCCTCCCATCATTTCCGACGCCCACGATGCGTAAAAAAATGATGCAGAATACACGATGCACCCATTTGGGGTAGCCCATTGAGCCCCAGGTTTTGCGTTGCAGAGTTGCCTTGGTCGCGGCTGCTAGTCAGCTCGTTGAAACCCTGTGGTTCCTCGCTGCATACGATAGGGCAGTCACAAAACACCACAGAGGCTTTGGTTTGGGGCGCATCAGCGGCCGCAGTCTTATTGTTTTTTTTTCTCTTTACATGCTATGCTTTCCAATGCTCCGTATGCAGCGGTTCTGAAAGGCATCAACAGACTGCCCCGTTTGGCGTTCGCCAGCAATCAACGAACATACACTCACCGACAAGCCGAATTAGAACAGAACCCACTACGTTGTCACCATCTTCCGTCTTAAGCTCCAGTAGCCTCTCTATGGAGGATCGACCTGCAACGCCGTCAGATTTGTCTCAACGGAGAATGTTAGCAGGCGAAAATCATGATTGCAGGAATACAGAATTCCTGAAGAGAATGAGTGTATGGGGAATTAAGGAAGTGATGAAGCGGTCTTCTGGCCTTACTGTCTCCATTCTCGAAAAGTGCTGTCACATCCGTAAGGAAGTTTTGCAGGTATTTCGCGGCGGTTTGCAAAATCTGCGGCACACATGGAAATCGGTAAGATATAAAGCGTAGGGTGATTGTCATCGGCTGGAAGAACGGGACCTCCTCCGGGGAGCAATGACCAGTAATCCAACCATATGAGCTCATCCCTCATGACTGCCGCCCAACGTACTCTTTCGGTTGGCCAACCAGAAGAGGAAACCTGCAACAAACACGCAGTATTGAGGGCGCTTAGAGCAAGCAGAGCGAAATCAAGCAGCCGCCGCCTTTTTTTGCCGAAGCTGAGACACACTGCATAGTGTATACGTGCTCTTCTCACCCTGTGCCAAACACCAATATCGAAAGTAAAGCCTCTACAGGTTGTCGTAAATCGCCCTGTAAATTTCATCCCACAGCAGCACAGGAAGACAGCATATCTAGAAGATATCAGGTCTCTAGCCATCTAGTGCCGACATGAAGCTGTGCTTAGCATTGTCGCTTTCGCTGCAGTCATGGACAAATAAAACAACTGGAACACGTTCAGACAAACCCTCACTTGTTATACCTTTGAGCAGGACGATTGCGCAGTGCATAAACCGTGCGTGGATGCAGGCTATATTTAAAGACTGAACCACCAGCAGAATTCTCACCGAAACGGCCAGGTCTCTGGTCGTGTCTAAGATCGTCAAGAAAGAACATCACGCTGTTCAGGTCTTCTCTCGTCTGCAAGCAGACGGGTGCACAAACATCACACCGCAAAGTTTGTGTAAGGCTTCCCAACCGCAGAAACAACAGACACAGCAATAACAACACCGACTTCTGAGTTTCTGGAGCTTTCGTCCCTTAAGCTCAAAAGCAAATCCCAAAACGAATATTGCAGCAAACGCAACTACAAACCGCTCCCCGTTCCCTTCCCTCTCTTTTTCCTGCACTTAAATGCTCTCCGCTGGCTCTGAGACACGCACGACGTACCTGCTGTTCGCTGATAAGTGGGAAGAGGTACAGCCAGCCTTTCGTTGCAGCAGGCTGAAGGAACGACTCAGTCGCTTCCTTTACGGATGCGACTGCTTGCTTTATCCCGGTCGTCAAAGGACTAGCCGCCTCGGTAAGAGCGACCGCAGCTGTTTGTTGGTCTGCTCCTGCTATGCGATGTGGCAATTCTTCAGCTGCATTCGATTGCCCAGTTCCCCAGCCT
>NW_013571189.1:5197-6757 GCF_000499745.2 Eimeria mitis | reverse complement strand
GCTGTTCCCCAGACTCCCCACCCGTTGCACCGACTGCCGATAAATCAAGCCATGGAAACACAAGCTGCTGTGTCGTTCCTGTCGAACGTGCCCCTGGATCTGCCCAAGCACCCTTCGCATCGGCAGGTAGTTGATGGGCTGGGTGTCCGCGCTGCTCCGCTGTTCCTCGCGATCTTGCAGGCTCATCCCGTGGTTCCTTTGCATCGAGACCCCCTGCAGGAAGTGCAAGCGCCTGCGCATCAGGCATCCGCTGCCCGGGAAGCTGTTCTGGTACATCTGCTGGCTGTTCCCCAGACTCCCCACCCGTTGTACCGACTGCCGATAAATCAAGCAATGGAAACGCAAGCTGCTGTGTCCTTCCTGCCGAACGTGCCCCTGAATCTGCCCAAGCACCCTTCGCACCGGCAGGTAGTTTTTGATGGGCTGGGTGTCCAGGCTGCTGCGTTGTCCCTCCTCCACTCCCTGTCGAGTATCCCCCAACTCCCGCAATGCCTTCTGATCGAAAGGGCAGTGCGTACCCAGCCCCTTGTGCTGCTTCTTCTCCATCAGCAGCGGAAATTCCCTTCCTTCCCGCAGCCGTCGGCGGCGCACAAGGGTCTGGCAACCTTTGACCTTCTTCCTTTTGATCTTCCCGCCCTGCGGAAAGAACAGATTCCGTTGCACCGCTTGGCCCATCAGGCGCTGGAGCTTCGGCCTGCTCTGCCTGTTCACCACCAGCTGCTGCAGTTGCCTCAATTACCGCAGGACTCGCACGCCCACGAGGCTCTTCTGAAGGCAGATTGTGCGCATCACTCCCAAAAGAGTCTGCTGCTGCTGAAGCGTCCGCAGACCGTGGTGGTGTGTCAGGTGTACGTGGTTCACGCTGACGCTCCCTTGGAGCTTGCCCTTTTTTCTTCGGACTTTTATGCGTCCTTTTTGGTTTGCACGTAGCGGCCTGCATAGGAGAAACAAGCAACCACAGTCACTCCACAATGGCGTGCGCGTGCGTCACCATGCCACAGCAGATAAGAGGTGAACGCCTCGCTGGGCAGGGCACAGAGAACTGGACAATGCAGAAAAAGGAAGCTCATATGCGTCACGACGAACTACGAGGGCTCTTTCGAGTGCTTGCGTGTTTGTTTATGCAGGACACCGTACTTGTTCCGCGAGCCGCCTCTGGGACCAGGCGTTCAAGCTCCTTTTGCCTGCTAGTTGCAATGCACAACGAACGAGCAGGAAGACCACGACCGTTGCGACCACCGCGTCGGCAATGATTCGAAAACTCCGGCTGGGCATCCGGCTCCTGTGACTTATCTTCGGAACAGCGAACCCATGGCCATAGTCCAACATGTATGTCTTGATAGTTCCATCTGCTGCAATGCCTGAGTCCCCTCCACCCATTTTCTTCTATGCACGCTGTCAGGTGGCGGCAACTCTGAATTGCTCCACCGGTTGAACGAGGGGGAGATGCCGCCACCGCAGACGACACAAAAAACGGCTAATCGAGGAGGTCTGAAAGGAAGCTCACGAAACAAGCAACAACGCCCAAACTGTATGATTACCTTTGGGCTCAATAGCGAA
>NW_013571189.1:2739-5096 GCF_000499745.2 Eimeria mitis | reverse complement strand
CGGAAAAGAACTGCAAGATTCAGGTGAACCCTGTTGGGAGCCTTGATGAAATGTAAAAATACCCCGAAGACCAGGTTGTCGGAGCACATGGAATCCTTCAGAACAGCTCTCCATAAGCTCTCATAAGCTACCAGTCCTTGAAAGAGACTGCCGAATTCACGTTTAATGATGCAGTTTGTTGGATGTTTTCAAGGTGTTGGATCACATATCCACGAACAGTATTCACTCACTACCGGAACTGCCGCCGGGAAGTGTGGGTGAGTTGAACGCACACCTGTGGCAATAAGCTTCAGCCAGCCATGAAGAACAAAGGTAAGCTTGAAGGTAGTGAGTCGGTATGATGCGTCGTTCTTGGATCAGGGGTTAGCCTAAGAGGCAGCATGATGCCTAATGTCTGCAGCGTAAACCACCAGCCCACATTTTCCCGTGGTGAATTTTGCCACACAACATTGTGTCCTGCCAATTAAAGGCATCTGTCATCTGTGAGTTATGCGAAGTGGGGCATGTCGAACCGTTGCAGCAAAGACAGCCCCTTGCTGCGACGGCGCTAGGCCCGATGTGGCAGCTTCACCAGGTCGATACCAACTACGCCACGAGCGACTTATAAGAAAACAGAAGGGCGTCCATATACCTCTCACTAATTACCCAACAGCAAACCTGTTCTGTATTTTGATTTGTTAAATACAGAACGAACTGGATAGCGTCATAATTTTCGTTAAGCGCGGTGTCGAGGCGTCAGTGGCTGGAGACAATGTAGTGTCTCTAGGCGTCTCTAGACTGAAGCCGACGCCCACACACACAGCTATCTACTTTCTGCAATCCAGTTATTACATCACATTATTACCCTGCATTATTGTTTACTTTTGTTTCCTGAGTTTCAACGTGTTTTAAATGCTTCGCTCTGCGACCCAAAACCAGTACGGTGCTGATGCTACTGTATTGCGTGGCGGTAACAACGCTTGCTCTCTGGCCTTAATCAAGGACATAAGCGAGCTGCAATGCAGGTAAAGACTTAAACTAAGACTTTCCCGAAAGCAGCTGACCTCCTTCCCCTGTCTTCAGGTGTCCTGGGCGTTGGGCTCAGCGTCTGGGTGTTGCGGCGACGAGGCTGCCTGAAGTGGGTTGAAGCGCACCTCGCTGCGGCTGGTGATACAAGCTAGCCTCAGGTGTGCACGCAAGGAAGCTTCAGTGAAGCATACTTTACTGCATGCTTTACCTCTGAATACACTTATAGAACGTTTGTGTTTGCCTACACGCAGCCTACTAATTTACTCTGCCTCGAGAGGCTGACTGCACGCAAGTACAGGTGCTCCATACGTGTGTACAGAGATAAAGCAAGCAGGAAAGTAAGCTTTATTGCGCTCATGTGAGGCTGGCTTACATCGCTAGCTGCAGCAAGTTGCGCTGCAACTCATGTCAGGCTGCCTCTTCCCCGACAGCCAACCCCCGTTCCTGAGCTGCTGTCCCCAAGATGCCTGGAAACAGGGTGAAGGGATTAGATGTTTTTGGGGAATGCCCTACTATAACTCTTTTGCTCCATGGGAAGTCCTCAACGCTCCGCCTTTACATATTTTGCCCATCAGTGCTCGCACGGCTCGGAGTCCACCAAGAAATGTGGGACACGGACAACACACACACAAAGGGTGAAGGAACAGTTAGAATGATGAAGCATTGAAGCATAGCTTTCGGCGAAGGCTGACAGCATTCATTGGGAGAATGGCTCTGACACTGCGGGAAGGCTGTGTTGAAGAAGAAGCGAAGTGACCTGCGCTGAAATGCCCCAGCGAAAACGGAAACCACTTCTTGTTCTCGTGTATACGTTGAACTTCTAAGTTTCATACTGGAACCTCCTTCATCGTAGCGCGGTGACAGCCGCATCTCCATCAGAATAGAGAGAGATACATCTTGGTGTCTGGGTGCTCTCCGGCGCTAATGAGTTTACAGGTGTTTGTCAGGCCCCTCTGTCTACCTATGGTTAGATTGGCACTGCCAGCGACAGCATTTCCATTACGTGCATATGCTGGGGTTCAGGGCCAGGGTGGAAGTCGACCTCATGCTAGGTTTGACTCTGAACGTGCTCACTAAACTGCGATTCCCAGCCTAGGTGCAAGGCACAGAGTGGCGTACTGACCTAGGGCGACGCGTTTCCTTGCAGCAACGCAGTGTGGTCAGCTGCAGCACATATAAGCAATAGCAACAGGTAACGTTCACCGCTTCCACTCGCTAGTTATTTTTATTCGAGGCAGTGCCCCCCTCTGGCTACCTCCTTCCGTCTACTTTGCTTACCTTTCCCTTGTTGGGTGGCCAGATGCGGGGTTGACCTGACTGCATGGGGGGAGATAGGTGGAGCAAATGCG
>NW_013571189.1:0-2607 GCF_000499745.2 Eimeria mitis | reverse complement strand
CGTGTACGGTTGCCTTGGAGCAGGAGCTGGAACAAGGTGTGCACGAGCTCATGACAGACCGCCTCCCCTGCTTGCCAGCCCCAGGCTGTATCGATGGCCCCCGTTCTTAGTTAAGGGTCGCTATGAGCTGCAACTGTGTCAAAGACTTAGGATAATTGTTTCTAAGAGCCGGCCGACATCGCCTTCAGTTTCCATGCTTCCTGGGCACCGGGGCAGAACAGGCAGGGCCTGGTGCGGAGAAACGCCCGCTGCTCATGACTTGAAATGCACTCTTTTCCGCAGGCGCTAACACTGTAGACAGTTGTACACCACTTCCTCAGTCCTTAATTGCCGTCCAGCACGTGGACATAAATCTGCGTGCGAACATCGAACAGACCATGCTATACCTGCTCCGCTTTATGTCTCCGTCTCACCTGCATGCTGGAAGATAACTTTTAGCTAAACCTTGTTCGTTCGGTTGCAGCTTAGGACTCTCCTCGGCTAAGGGTGAGGGCTCTCGCTCATGAACTGACCCCAGTCGAGTACAACTCCAAAAACGTGGGACTGTAGAGCGTGCAGCAAGCAAACGAAACAAAGTACCATTTTTGTCAACGTTCAAATGTCCGTTATTTACAATTTGTGTCTGTCATGTACACGCTTTCTTCAGGCTGTGGTTTCTGCCTCTGCTATCTTTCATACTTTTGCTTCTACCCAGTTAATTGAAATTAACACGACTGCTTCCTGCAAACCTACCCAAATTCGTTTCAGATGTTATGTTTTTCACAGTAAAAGTAGTTCTTCTCAGAGCACAGGGAAATGCAGGGGGAGTAGAAGTTCAGGCGTTGAATGCCGCTATGGAGTTGCATCATGTGAATGCTTAGCTAATACTAACACACCGAGAAACAGGTGCAGATGCACTTGAATTTAGTGCTCTCATTGAACTGTTTGGGCAAAGGAAATGGTGCTGAATATTGAGTAAATGGAATCTGAGGTGCAAAGAAGTGTACAAGTTAGCTGAACAACGAAACAAGTACTGAAGTTTAGCGAATGCAATCATACACAAAATTGTTCTAACACTGTCATTCCGGGCGCTCATTGCGAACTCTTCCTTAAGGAGCAAGCTTGTTTGGGGGGTTGTAACGAGTCACCAGATCTCGGAAGGAAGCACAGAACAACTGCCTGCATGGCACTAGGGCGAAATTTATGAGCAACCCTGAGCTAGCTGGCTTTCATGTGATGACATAAAATTCAAATTTGTGTAACAGCCGCCTGAATTACTCCCCACTGGTTCGACTGCCTTGCATTTTGCAGAGCGTGAGGCGCTGCAGACTGCCACCAGCTGGCTAATAAATTATTTAACCCATCTAGCGGCACCTCGGCACTAGGCCAGTAAGCAACATTTGCCAGTGTGCCTGCCGCCTGACGAGCTGCAGAGGCACTGAACCTTCTTGGATCCTGCATTGCGCTCTTGCTCAGTAACGATCGTAGTGGGAGCCCATATGCTGTTATTTGCGTGATCGTTTTTTCTACAACCATCATCACTGCCGTACGAGCACGGCAGACATCTCGGCAAGTTTGCTTAAAATGAAGAGGAAGTTTCCAAAGCGCTCCCTTCCGAACCTCCAAGCAGGAAGAAATGTCCAACGCAACTATCACGATCGTTTGATGCGCTGCGTGAAGTGCATATAGTTTACTCCCTTTGCACGTATTAAGACTCTAAATCTAGATTCAGCGTCTTTGCCTCTCTGCGTGAACCGATTTAAGCGCCATTTCATCCTCCTTCACGCACGTCCAGAAAGAATTGAGCCAAGCCTTCCGCTCACATCTGCGCACCTGCTGTTTGCATCTAGTGGCGCTAACTGCCGGTTTGTCAATTCGCTCTTTCCGCTGGTCTTGCAAGGCAAGCAGCGATACAAAGAGATACTGGTTGTAGAGGAGTTACCGAAGGTGGCCTCAGCCCGCAACGCGCCTGCCACGTCATTGTTAAAGCACTGTTCAACAAGACTTCGGAATGTGAAATTAGCGTTGGAGCGGGCGTTTCCCGATCGAACCTACTCAGGGGCGCATATCTGTCTGCATCTTGTTTGTCTTATTCTGCCTCTCTTTGGTCTGTTTTGGCTGCCTGCTCAAGAGCATAAAACTGTATGCGCCTGTGTTTTTTTCGCGCAACGCACGGGAACGGCTACTGCAAAGTTAGTGGATAACTTTAAAAACGGTAAGGTTGAATCCGGAGAAGGTAGAGGCGAACCAGAAACTCAATGGGCATCCAGCATGCATGATGCAGGTGGAGCCTCAGCTCGCGACTGTGCTTTAGTTAAAATTATCGGTATAAGTATCGACAGCCTATGTGCGAAAAATGCGATCCACACTTGGTCAATATATTCGGATGATTTATACATAAATTAACGGTAATTTCCGAGTACGCGCGGTGTCTGAAAAAAAAAACCTTGTACAGCTGTAAAGTCAACTGCTCGCGCAGGTTCTCTTATGTAGCTCGTATCTTCTCATAACAGGGTGAAAATGATACTCATAGTGTGACTCAGCACCGGGAGTCATGCAATTCAATTTTCCACGCTGGAAGACTATACAGTGGTCGTGGACATTCTGTGCTAAACAGAAAGATTCGTT
>NW_013571188.1:6837-7273 GCF_000499745.2 Eimeria mitis | reverse complement strand
TATATATATATATATATATATATATATATATATATATATATATATATATAGGGTTTAGGGTTTAGGGTTTGCGTGTGTTGCGTAGAATACTATATCTGGTTTGAAAGCCGAGGGTTTACAAACCGCCGTTCTGAGGGCGAGCGAAACCCTCGAGGGTTTAGCGCAGCAGCGGCGCTTAGATCCCTTCTGCTGGTGGCTCCTCGCGTCAGTGCGGAGAGGTGATAAACACGCAGGCTTTCTGAGGGTTTAGGGTTTAGGGCTTTTAGGGTTTAGGGTTTAGGGTTTAGGGCCTTGGGGTTTTAGGGTTTAGGGTTTAGGGTTTAGGGTCTAGGGTTTTTAGGGTTTTTAGGGTTTAGGGTTTAGGGTTTAGGGTTTCACGATTAGTGGCCACATGAGCAGAGGGTTTGCTGCTGCTGGTTGAGGAAGAATGTTTGCT
>NW_013571188.1:3460-6579 GCF_000499745.2 Eimeria mitis | reverse complement strand
GATTAGTGGCCACATGAGCAGAGGGTTTGCTGCTGCTGGTTGAGGAAGAATGTTTGCTGCAGCAGCAGCACGGTGGTTTATTCGCCTAGCATAATTTCTGCTGCTGCTGCTGCTGCTGCTGCTGCTGCTGCTGTTTTTTGTTGTATTTGTGTTGCTGCTGCAGCACAGCAGCGTCCTTCTGAGGCGATAGCTGCGCTGCTGGAGTGTATACGCAGCTGCCCCTCTTTTGCTGCAGCATGGGAGGATCTAACACAAATCCTAGCAGCACAAGTGTTTGCTGCTGGCGAGGCTTACAGCCCTCTCCCTTTATCGAGTGCAGGCTCAGCAACAGCAGCAGCAGCAGCAGCAGCAGCAGCTGCAGCAGCAGCAGCAGCAACTGCTGCTGCTGCTGCTGCAGAGGGCGTTGCAGCGGCCCAGGGGACCAATGCTGATGCTGCAGCAGCTGCTGCAGATAAAGACTGCAGCAAACACAATAGAGGGAACCTACACCAACAGCAGCAGCAGCAGCAGCAGCAGCAGCAGCAGCAGGATATGCAGACCGATATGCAGATCGCTTGCGATCAGGACATTCCCCATACTGACGCCAGCAGCAGCAGCAGCAGCAGCAGCAGAAGCGGGGTTACAGCTCTACAGCAGCAGCAGCAGCAGCAACAGCAGCAGCAGCAGCAGCAGCAGCAGCAGTACTTGCCTGGGGGAGACGGCGACTGGAGCCAATGCGTTATATCAGCAGCAGCAGAAGCAGCAGCAGCAGCAATAGCAGCAGAAGCAGAAGCAGCAGAAGCAGCAACTGCAGCAGAAGCAGCAGATCTCATCAGCCCCGTTGCAGCTGGAGGCCAAAGCCATCCTACGGCCGTACGGTTCAAGGGTTTAGGGTTTAGGGTTTAGGGTTTAGGGTTTAGGGTTTGGGGTTTAGGGTTTAGGGTTTATAAATTAATATAATATTTAAATTTTTTGTCTACTCCTTTTGCAGTCTTTTCTCGGTATTTCATATCCAGAGAAATTAATAAAAATAAATTTAGGGTTTAGGGTTTAGGGTTTAGGGTTGAGGGTGTAGGGTTTAGGGTTTAGGGTTTAGGGTTTGGTTTAGGGTTTGTGTTGTGTATTCAGGGTTCTGTGTGTACTGTATATCCCGAGGATTTAATAAAAATGAATAGTGATGAGTTTTTATATGCATTAGGATTAGATAAATCTGGGGTGTATGGACAGCTCTACTTTGGTTTATTTTGTTTAAAAATAAATAATTTTATTTCCGCCATTTCTTCTTTTTCTCGTCTTCTTTATTTATTTCCTAATTCACCTTTTCTTCTATCACATGTAAGTCTATCTCTTCTTTTATTATTTTTTATTTTTTTTTCTCGGTTTGTTTGTTTAGTTTTTTTTTATTTGTTTGTTTGGGTGTTTACTTTTTTTTTTGTTTGTTTGTCTGGCGCTGCTGTGTTTGGCTGTGTATTCCTTCTGTGTTGCTCTTTTGTTTTCCTTTTCTTTTGTTTTGTTCTACATATATATATATATATACATATGATATAGATGTATATATATATATATATAGTATATATAATATATCTAATATATATATATATATATATATATATATAATATTAAAATTTTGTTTGTTTTCAGCTGGCGAAGTGTGCGTACGAGTTGGGGGAAAACAAAACGGCTCTCAAATTATTTCAGCACCTCCAACAAATGTAATACACTATTGCATGCATGCATGCATGCATGCGTGCATGCATGCATGCATGCATGCATGCATATACATATACCTATACATATAAATATACAGATGCATGCATGCATGCAAAGATACAGATACATGCATGCATATACACATACATATACACATACACATGCATATGCATGCATATACATATACATATACATATACATGCATGCATGCATTTGCATGCATGCATGCATGCATGCATGCATGCATCTGCATGCTTGGATTTGGGTTGCAGGCACCCATCTCGTTTGGACTTTGTGTTGGAGTTTGCTCGTCTTTTGTGTCAACAAAACGACAAAGAAGGAATACAACGCCTCGCAGAACACGTAACCCTAAACCCTAAACCCTAAACCCTAAACCCTGATTTGTAAGAGATATGAGATATGTTTCTGTATAGTTATTATATTAATTAATTGTTTTTGTTTTAGTGGGGTGGACATTTATATATTTATTTACTGCTGCTAATGGATTTGTTTGTTTTGTTTTATTTTTTATTTTTTTTTATTTATTTGTTTTATATTTTCATTCTGTTTATTTTATTTATTCATTTGCTATATTGCTTCCCTTTATTAATTAATTTATTTATTTATTATAATTAATTAATTAATTTAATTTAATTTATTTATTTATTTATTTATTTATTTATTTATTTCTGTTTTTTTATAATTTATTTATTTATTTATTTATTTATTTTTGTTTTTTTTTTTTTTTTAGTGTCAGAGTATGGCCCCCACCTCATTCAGTACATTTCAGGTGTATGCGCAGCTCGCGCGTCTTAATGGGGCCCTAGAAGAGGCTGTAGAGGTTTTGCATGCAGCCACAGCTATAAACCCAACGTAAGATAAATAAATTAGGGTTTAGGGTTTAGGGTTTAGGGGTTAGGGGTTAGGGGTTAGGGTTTTGGGGGGGGGAACACAGGGGCACACACACTTACTACGGCTTCTCTCAAGGGTTTAGGGTTTAGGGGTTAGGGTTTAGGGTTTAGGGTTTAGGGTTTAGGGGTTTTAGTGGAGGATATATGCTGCCTATGGAGTGATTAAACAAAGCATATGATGCGTATTATGTATTCAATTCAAGGGTTTAGGGTTTAGGGTTTAGGGTTTAGAGTTTAGGGTTTAGGGTTTAGGGTTTAGGGTTTGTGTATCAGGGCTGGTGAGGGTTGGACGCAGTTGGGTTCGGCGTATTTAGAAATGGGGGATTTACTATCAGCAGCAAAAGCTTTTGCTGCTGCAGCAGCAGCAGCACCAGCAGCAGCAGCAGCACATCTAGGGGGGGGCCAGACACAGGCGCTGCTGCATAACTGGGCTGCAGCAGAACGCCTCTACGCTACAGCTGTCAAATGCAGGTGAGGGTTTAGGGTTTAGGGTTTAGGGTTTAGGGTTTGTTAGGGTTT
>NW_013571188.1:2802-3360 GCF_000499745.2 Eimeria mitis | reverse complement strand
AGCAGCAGCAGCACCAGCAGCAGCAGCAGCACATCTAGGGGGGGGCCAGACACAGGCGCTGCTCCATAACTGGGCAGCAGCAGAACGCCTCTACGCTACAGCTGTCAAATGCAGGTGAGGGTTTAGGGTTTAGGGTTTGTTGTGGTTTATTAGGGTTTATTGGGGTTTATTAGGGTTTATTAGGGTTTAGTAGGGTTTATTAGGGTTTATTAGGGTTTATTAGGGTTTGAAAGGGGTTTGTGACGCTGAGGGTTTAATATAATATTCAGGGTTTAGGGTTTAGGGTTTAGGGTTTAGGGTTTAGGGTTTGTGTGTAGGCCTGACCTGGCGACGACTTGGTGGCATCTAGGGACGGCAGAGAAACACAGAAACAAAACCTCCGCCGCTTTTAAAAGCTTTGAAAGGGTATCGAGGGTTTAGGGTTTAGGGTTTAGGGTTTAGGGTTTAGGGTTTGGGGTTTAGGGTTTGGGGGGGTTAGGGTTTAGGGTTTAGGGTTTAGGGGGTTCAGGGTTTAGGGTCCAAGGGAGAAACAAGCCCTAGTCGCTCTTCACCTGTGTG
>NW_013571187.1:2617-3944 GCF_000499745.2 Eimeria mitis | reverse complement strand
CTGCTGCTGCTGCTGCTGCTGCTGCTGCATCTGCATGCACCCTCAGCAGCACCCTAAATAGATAGTCCCCTAGCTGCTGCAGCCGCCGACCTGTAATGCTGCTGCTGCTGCTGCTGCTGCTGCTGCTGCTCTCTACATCCGACAGCAAAGCGTTTGCTGCTTCTTCTGAGACCCCGCTGCTGCCAGCCCGCGAGCGCAGCAGCTGCAGCAGCAGCTGCTCAGCCTGCAGCAGCAGCAGCAGCAGCAGCAGCAACGGCAGCAGAAACAGCCAAATAGAAACAGCAACAATCCAGTAAACGCCAACAGCAGCAGCAGCAGCAGCAGCAGCAACCGATAAAAAAGAACAAACGCTAACAGCACCACCGGCAGCAGCAACAGCAGCAATAGCAACAACAGCAACAACAATCGCAACAGCAACAGCAACAGCAGCAGCAGCAGCAGCAGCAGCAGCAGCAGCAGCAGCAACATAACAGCAGCAGCAGCAACGGCAGCAGCAGCAGCACGCCAGCACCACCAGCAGCACAACCACCACCACGAACACCATCAGCAGCAGCAGCAGCAACAGCAGCAGCAGCAGCAGCAGCAGCAACAGCAGCAGCAGCAGCAACAGCAGCAGCAGCAACAGCAGCAACAGCAGCAGCAGCAGCAGCAGCAGCAGCTATCGTGCCTGTAGTTTAACGGGTGGGTTTGTTGAGTATAGATTAGCGAATGCAAGCTCGCATATTTGTGCTGCAGCAGCAGCAGCAGCAGCTGCTGCTGCTGGCGGCGACTGCAGCAGATGAGCTGAGGCCCTGCACAGCCTTCTTGCTGCTACGAGAGCATCAGTAACGGGGGCCCACTCTCCTGCTGCTGCTGCTGCTGCTGCTGCTGCTGCTGCTGTTGCTGCTGCAACACACGGCAATAGGTCCCAGCATACCTGCAGCAGCTGCTGCTGTCCTCTGCATGCACCAGCAGCAGCAGCAGCAGCAGCAGCAGCAGCAGCAATACACACACATACACACACAAAAGACCAAACCCTAAACCCTAAACCCTCTAGAGCTGCTCAGACCGTTTGCTGCTGTCTGCTGCTGCTGCTGCTGTTGCTGCTGCTGCTGCTGTTGCTGCTGTTGCTGCTGTTGCTGCTGCTGCTGCAAGCAGCGGAGGAAATAAGCAGCAGTGGGTGCAGATAAGAGAAAACCATATAAAACAAAATAATAAATAAAAGAGACAAAAAAAAAGAAAGAAAGACAGAAAGGAGACAGAGAAAAGAAAGGAGACAGAACAGAGGAGACATAATAAATAAATAAATAATAAATAAATAAATAATAAATAAATAAATAAATAAATA
>NW_013571187.1:0-2517 GCF_000499745.2 Eimeria mitis | reverse complement strand
AATAAATAAATAAATAAACAAATAAATAAATAAATAAATAAATAAATAAATAAATAAATAAATAAATAAAGAAGGGAAACAGAGAAAAGAACGGAGACAGAAACAAAGAGAAATAAAAAAGACAAAAGATAGAAAGAAACACAAAAATAGAGAAAAAAAGAAAGAATAAATAACAAATAAATAAAATAAATAAATAAATAAGTAAATAAAAAATAAAAAAAATAAAAAAAAAAATAAATAAAGAGAAAGAGTTGACTTACCTTGCTCGCCTCGTGAGCTGCCTATACACCTGAAGTGCTGCAGCCTGCACTGCAGCAGAACGATCCTCAAGCAGCTGCTGCAGCAGCGCATGCAGCTGCTGCTGCTGCTGCTGCTGCAGCAGCGGGTACTGCAGCAGCTGCTCCTCGCTCCCATATTGCAGCAAACTCGCCAGTACTAAGCACGCACTCTGCAGCAGCAGCAGCAGCAGCAGCAGCAGCAGCAGCAGCAGCAGCAGCAGCAGCAACGGTTTCTCATGCAACACCGCATGCAGCAGTAGCAGCAGATGCAGCAGCAAGAAGACAAACGGAAGATACAGCAGCAGCAGCAGCAGCAGCAGCAGGTGCAGCAACAGCAACAGCAGCAGGAGCAACACGCACAGCAACAGCAACAACACCAGCAGCTACAGCAGCAGCAGCAGAAGCACCACCACCACCAACACCACAACCACCAGCATCAGCATCAGCAGCAGCACCAGCAGCAGCAGCAGCACCAGCAGCAGCAGCAGCAGCAGCAGCAGCAGCAGGAGAGTTTACAGTTCGTGTCTCTGTCTGAAAGTCAGCTGCTGCATCAATGACGAACTCCTGCAGCAGCTGCTGCGTTTGGGGTGTATGCGCAGCTGGGGCGAGGAGACAGCCTAGGACTCTGCATGCAGCAACTTGCTGCTGCTCGTCTCTTGCTGCTGCTGCTGCTGCCCAGCATGCAGCAGCAACGTCCCGCTGCAGCGCAGCATCTTCTATCGGCTCGCGCGCGTTCAGCAGCACCTCCTGCACCACCTGTATATACACACCAGCAGCAGCAGCAGCAGCAGCAGCAGCAGCAGCAGGTAAGACAGCAAGCATCTGTGTGGTATAGGCAGCAGCAGCAGCAGCAATAGCACTAGCAGCAACAGCAGCAGCAGCAGCAGCAGCAACTGCACTAGCACCAACAGCAGCAGCAGCACCAGCAGGAGCAGCAATAGCACTAGCAACCGCAGCAGCAGCAGCAGCAGCAGCAGCAGCAGCAGGAAGATGTGCGTACCTGAAGGGCAACAAGTGGAGATATAGCGGTAACTCCTGCTGCAGCAGCAGCAGCAGCAGCAGCATTTGTTGTGGGGTGTATAGACAGCGCGAGCTCGCCTAGCAGAGCCTCAACGCGGGCCTTAGTATGTAGTGCTGCTACCAGCCCCAGACAGCAGCGGCAGAGAGCTGCTGCTGCTGCTCCTGCTGCTGCTGCTGCTGCTGCTGCTAAACTCTTCAGCAGCGTTGCCTGCAGCTGCGGCAGCAAAGCCTTCACATGCACGCCAGCACGCAGCAGCAACGCCCTGCAGCAGCAGCAGCAGCAGCAGCAGCAGCAGCAAAAGAAGAAACAGCAGAAGCAGGAGCGTGAGGAGCAGCAGCAGCAACAGCAGCAGCAGTAGCAGCAGCAACAACAGCAGAAGCAGAAGGCACCTACTGTAAGAGCAGAGAAAACGAAAAAGAAAAACAAATAAAAACAAAGACAAAGACAAATAAAAAAATAAATAAAGACAAAGTGCTCGCAGCAGCGCTGTCTTAATAAAAGTATAAATAAATAAATAAATAAATAAACAAATAAATAAATAAATAAATAAATAAAAAAACAAACAAACAAACAAACAAACAAACAAACAAATAAAAATAAAAATAAATAAAAATAAAAACAAACAAATAAAAAAATAAATAAAAATATATTACCTCAATGCCCGCAGCAGCGCTGTCTTTATCTTAATATAAACAAACAAACAAACAAACAAACAAACAAACAAACAAACAAACAAATAAAAAAACAAACAAACAAACAAATAAAAAAATAAATAAAAAATAAATAAATAAAAACATATTACCTCAATGCCCGCAGCAGCGCAGTCTTAATAAAAATATAAATAAATAAACAAACAAACAAACAAACAAACAAACAAACAAACAAAAAAACAAACAAACAAACAAACAAAACAAACAAACGAATAAAAATAAAAACAAACAAATAAAAAAATAAATAAAAATATATTACCTCAATGCCCGCAGCAGCGCAGTCTTAATCTTAATATAAATAAATAAATAAACAAACAAACAAACAAACAAATAAACAAATAAAAAAATAAATAAATAAATAAAATAAAAATATATTACCTCAATGCCCGCAGCAGCGCTGTCTTTATCTTAACATAAATAAACAAACAAACAAACAAACAAACAAACAAACAAAAATAAAAACAAATAAAAAAATAAAAAAATAAAAAAATAAATATATATATATATA
>NW_013571186.1:3796-4611 GCF_000499745.2 Eimeria mitis | reverse complement strand
ATTGCCACTGCCGTGCTGATATTGCTGCTGCTATGTTTGTTCTTGCTGCTGCTGCTGCTGCTGCTGCTGCACCAAGTGCCTAGCAGCGGCGGATCCTTCTTTGACCCCCCCAGCAGCAGCAGCAACAGCAGCAGCAGCAGCAACAGCAGCAGCAGCAGCAGCAGCAGCAGCAGCTTTGATACGAGGTTTGCGTACAAGCTGCTGCGGGCCCTGGAGCTGCTGCAGCAGACTCCGCAGCTGTGGGGCGGTGGGGGGGCGCAGCAGCAGCTGCAGCAGCAGATGGCGCGTACAGCAACAACTGCAAAGGGTGTAGCTGCTCTCCGTGTTGATGGAGATTTCGGGTGTATAGGCAGCTGCAGCACCGGCAACACAGGAAGCACTGCATGCGTACAAGCGCTGCTGCCTCTAGGATGTGTCTTTCTTGCTGCTGCTCCCCTTGCTGATCTCTCTATCGGCAGACAGATAGTGAAGAGGGTATGCTGCTGCTGCTGCTGCTGCTGCTGCTGCTGCTGCTGCAGTTGTGCTGCACATGAACTTCATCGCGCTGCTGCTGGTGCTCTTGCTGCTGCTACTGTTCTTGTTGCTACGGCTCTTGCTCCTGCTGCCGCTGCTGCACTTGCTCCTCTTGCTGCTGCTGCCGCTGCTGCTGCTGCTGCTGCTGCTGCTGCTGTTGCTGCAACGGCTGCGGCTGCTGTGTGTTGCGCTATGCGTCACAGCTGCTGCGGCTGCTGCAGCAGATGCCCCGACTCCGCACCGCAGTGACACCTGAAGGAGCCACGGATGCAGGGTGAGCAGCACCAGTAGTAGCAGCAGCA
>NW_013571186.1:0-3730 GCF_000499745.2 Eimeria mitis | reverse complement strand
GCAGCACTTCATTTCACTACTTGCTGCTGCTGCTGACCGCCAGCTGCGACCCGCAGACGAGCGATGCTGCATTAGCTGCCCTTGGGCTTGTCCCGGAGCAGCAGCAGCAGCTGCTGCAGCAGGTGGAGCAGCAGCAGCAGCAGCAGCAGCAGCAGCAGAAGAGGAAGAAGCTGCTGGAGGAGCACACGGGTGCAGCAACAGAAGCAGCACGAACAACATGCAGCTGCTGCGCAGCAGCAGACTGCACCGCCATGGATTTCTGCTGCTTCACTGCTGCTGACGAGCAGCAGATGCTGCAGCAGCTGTTCATGCATACACCACAACCAGCAGCACTCAAAAGCCAGCAGGTTGCTGCTAGAGCTGCTGCTACAGGTGCTGTCAAACCTGCAAAAGCTGCTGCTGCTGCTTCTGCTGCTGCTGCTCCTGTTGCTGCTGCTGCTGCTGCAGCTCAGAGTGCGCAGTCTCACTCCGCTTCAACGCAGCAGCAGCGGCAACAGCAGCAACAGCGGCAGCAGCAGCAGCAGCAGCAGCAGCGGCAGCAGCAGCAACAGCAGCAGCAGTTGCA
Organism: Eimeria mitis; assembly: GCF_000499745.2. Classification (NCBI taxonomy): domain Eukaryota; phylum Apicomplexa; class Conoidasida; order Eucoccidiorida; family Eimeriidae; genus Eimeria; species Eimeria mitis. The sequence goes on along the minus strand of NW_013571186.1, from coordinate 3,165 downwards.
GCTTCAAAAGAAAGAGAAACAGACGCAGACACAGGTCCAGCAGCAACAACCTGGGAACCAACAGAACGGCAGCAGCAGCAGCAACAGCAGCAGCAGCAACAGCGGCAGCAGCAACAGCAGCAGCAACAACAACGGCAGCAGCAAGAACTCCGCTGCATTCCGCAGACGTCAGCGCAGGCGTGCAGCAGCAGCAGCAGCAGCTGCTGCTGCTGCTGCAGCGGCGGAGGCTACAGCAGCAGGGCCTTCTGCTGCTGCTGCAGCTACAACAGCAGCTCCTTCTGCTGTGGCTGCAGCAGCTGCTGGTGATGCTCCCGCTGTGGATGCAGCAGCATCTGCTGCAGCTGCGGCTCCTGCCGATGCTGCTGAAGGTGAAGCAGCTGATGCCGTCGCTCCTGTAGCTGCTGCAGCAGTTGCTGCTGCAGCAGTAGCTGCAGATACGCCTGCAGCAGCTGCAGCAGCTGTCCCTGCAGAAGCTGCTGCATCTGCTGCAGCAGCTGCTGCATCTGCTCCTGCAGCAGCTGCTACATCTGCTCCTGCAGCAGCTGCTGCGTCTGTTCCTGCAGCAGCTGCTGCAGCTGTCCCTGCAGCAGCTGCTGCAGCTGTCTCTGCAGAAGTTGCTTCATCTGTTCCTGCAGCAGCTGCTGCAGCTGTTCCTGCTGCAGCTGCTGCATCTGTTCCTGCTGCAGCTGCTGCATCTGTTCCTGCTGCAGCTGCTGCATCTGTTCCTGCAGCAGGTGCTGCATCTGTTCCTGCAGCAGCTGCTGCAGCCGCTCCTGGAGCAGCTGCTGCAGCCGCTCCTGCAACAGCTGCTGCAGCTGTTCCTGCTGCAGCTGCTGCAGCTGTTCCTGCAGAAGCTGCTGCAACCGCTCCTGCAGCAGCTGCTGCAGCCGCTCCTGCAACAGCTGCTGCTGCTGTTCCTCCTCTGGATGCTGCTGCTGTTCCTGCTGCAGACGCTGCAGCTGCACCAGCAGCAGCTGCTGCAGCATTACCTACAGCAGCAGATGCTGCAGCTGTGCCTGCTGCTGCAGATGCTGCAGCTGTTCCTGCAGAAGCTGCAGCAGCAGCAACAGCTTCAACTGAAGCAGCAGCAACTGCAGCTGCAGCTGCTCCAACTGCTGCAGCTGCTGCAACTGCTGCAACTGCAGCAGCTGCTGCAGCTGCTCCAACTGCTGCAGCTGCTGCAACTGCAGCAACTGCAGCAGCTGCTGCAGCTGCACATAGTGTAGAGGAAGCGGGTGCTTCATGATGTCAGTGAAGGTGCTGAGATTTTCTTGTTTTTTTTTATTTGTTTTTTCTTTTTTTTATTTCAACAGTTTAAATGAATCAAAAGGAGACAAACACTTTATTTGTCTGCAACACAGTTATCTGCTGCTGCTGCTGTTGCTGCTGATGCAGTTGCTGCTGCTGCTGCTGCTGCTGTACCTGCTGCAGCAGCAGCAGCAGCAAGTACAGCCACCATAAAACATTAATAACTAAGTTGAAAGGAATCGCTGTCGATACAAACACACAAACATTGATTTGATATTCACATTAATATATATATATATATATATACATATATATATATATATATATATATATATATATATATATATATATANATATATATATACATATATATATATGTATATGTATATGTATCCTCAGCTATAAACGAGTTTCTCGGTTAAGCAAAGTTGCAACTTGCAAATTGTTGAATTTTTTTAGTAAAGTTTTACATTCAGTTGTTTGCACTTAACAGAAATAAAAAAATAAAATAAAATAAAATAAAATATAAACACAAACAGCTCTCTTGCTGCTGTGCTCGTCTGTGTGGGGCTCGAGGGAATACACGAAGTCTAGGTTTAGGGTTTAGGGTTTAGGGTTTAGGGTTTAGGGTTTAGGGTTTTGGGGTTTGTATGATCATCAGTGAGCAGCAGTAGATAATATACACTCAATGCATGCAGTGTATTCAAGTAGAAAGTAGTATATTATAAAACATAATATAACATATATAATATATATATAATATATATATTATATTATTAAAAAAAACAAAGAAAACATAAACACAAACACCACCGAGCAACCCCTTTCCCCCCTCAGGCGACGTGTCTGGCGTTGTTAAGCTATTGCACGAAGGAAAAAAAGTATTATTAAATAAACAAATAAATATATAAATATAATTAAAACAATGTTTTGATAAATTAACTTAGGAAGAAGAAAAGCAAACGTAACACCTGGGGGGGGTTGTGAGCGATCCGCTCAGCTTGGTGCAGCAGCAGCAGCAGCAGCAGCAGCAGCAGCAGCCACAGGAGCTTCGTATGTAAATATATATATAAATGCTAGTGATATAATTGTGTTTAATTAATTTCAATTGTTAAAAAACTATAGAAAGAGCAGCAGCAAGAGCTTATATAGTATATCTAGGACGAGCTGCAGCCCGAGCAGCAGCAGCAGCAGCAGCAGCAGCAGCAGCAGCAGCAGCAGCAGGCCCCGCTGCAGCAGCCCCTGAGCTCGCGAGGCAGTACCAGTATCCCACCATGAATGACCTTTACTGCATTTCCCCTAAAAAGGGTTTAGGGTTTTGAATTTTGTCTTCCCTTGCCTAATAGCTGCAGCTGCTGCAGCAGCAGCAACAGCAACAGCAGGCTCTGCGGTGTCGAGTTGATTCTACAGTTCACCGCAGCAGCAGCAGCAGCAGCAGCAGCAGAAGCAGCAGCAGCAAAGACAACGATCGCAGTAACAGTAGCAGTCAACAACAGCCACAGCAGCAGCAGCAGCAAGGCTCAACACCGCCAGCAGGAGAAAATGGGGAAGGGCAGCAACGCATGCGTAAGCCTCAGGTGCTGCAGCAGCAGCTGCAGCAGCTGCAGCAGCAGCAGCAGCAGCAAAATTCTAAGCGAGTCTTTGAGCGGGCTTTATAGAGAAGCTTATATGGGCTCATGTAGGGGCCCCCTCATCTAGTGCATGCGCAGCTGGACGGTTGCCGCAGCAGCAGCAACAGCAGCAGCAACAGCAGCAGCAGCAGCAGCAGCAGCTGCTGCTGCTGCTGCTGCTGCTGCTGTGGCTGGAAGCGTGAATAAGAGTTAGACGTGGATGCTTTGAGGGTTTGCTTTGAGTGTTACATGCAGTGTATATAGTCTTCTGCAAGGAAAGCTTTAGGGTTTAGGGTTTAGGGTTTAG
>NW_013571185.1:6213-6600 GCF_000499745.2 Eimeria mitis | reverse complement strand
TTGTTATTGCTGCTGCTGCTGTTGCTGCTGCTACTGTTGCTGCTGCTGCTGCTCTTGCTGCTGCTGCTGCTGCTGCTGCTGCTGCTGCGTTGCAGCTCTTTTGATTTTGCTGAGTCAGTTTGCTCGTCTGCGTTTGTCTCCTCCTGGGTGTCTCCTTTTTGTCTCCCTGGGGTGTCTCCCCTCTTTTCTTGCTGCTGCAGCAGCAGCGCAGGATATAACAGCAGCAGCAACAGTCCTCGCTGTCTTTCAGCAGCAAATCATAGACTGTATAGACACTCAATACAAAACCCTGCAGCAGCAGCAGCAGCAGCAGCAGCAGCAGCAACAGCAACAGCAGCAGCAGCAGCAGCAGCAGCAGGAGTTGCTGCTGCCGTATACAGCGTGGTG
>NW_013571185.1:3613-6113 GCF_000499745.2 Eimeria mitis | reverse complement strand
TTGTTATTGCTGCTGCTGCTGTTGCTGCTGCTACTGTTGCTGCTGCTGCTGCTCTTGCTGCTGCTGCTGCAGCGGCTGCCTGCTGTTCTGGGGGAGTTTGCTGCTGTCTCCACTTGTGGGGTGATGCATGCAGTGGTAGCAGTTTCGCGCTGCAGCAGCGAGCAGCAGCAGCAGCAGCAGCAGCAGCAGCAGCAGACGTTTTGCTCTTTACTTTCGTCCGCGGCACCACTGGGATACCAGCAGCAACAGCAACAGCAGCAGCAGCAGTTGCTGCTGCAGCAGCAGCTGCTGCAGCAACTCGTTTATTTCAAAAACATGCAGCAGCAGATGCGAATCAAGAGAGCGTGGCAGCAGCACTATCTGCTGCTGCTGCAGCTGCTGCTGCAGGCAGCACCTCAGGCTATTGGGGGAGCAACTGCAGCACAGCTTTCAACCCTTATGCATGTGAGTCAGCAGCAGCAGCAGCAGCAGCAGCAGCAGCACCAACAGCAGCAGCAGCACCAACAGCAGCAGCAGCAGCAGCACCAGCACCAGCAGCAGCAGCAGCAGCAGCAGCAGCAGCATATGATATATAGCTGCAGGGTGTGTCTCTCTGTGTTGTGTGGTTTCCTCAGGACGCATCTCTTCTTGTATCTGAATGCAGCAGCCAGCTGCAGCAGCTGCAGCAGCTACCTCGCCACCAGCAGCAGCAGCAGCAGCAGCAGCAGCAGCAGCGTGGGTTGCTGCTAGAGCTGCGGCAGCAGGTGTACGTGCTGCTGCAGGTGGCCCTCAGGGGGGCTGTGGTGCAGGCGGAGACCCTCTCTATAAGGGACGTGTCTTTGCTGCTGTCTTCGCTCGCGCGGCTCTGCGATACACCTGAAGCAGCAGCAGCAGCAGCAGCAGCAGCAGCAGCAACAGCAGCAGCAGCAGCAGCAGCAGCAGAGGGAGCAGAAAATGCAGCAGCAGCAACTGCTGCTGCGAGAGAGACGGATGGAGGCAGCAACAGCAGTTTGCTTCCTCATGAGGCGGGTGCACACAAAGATGCAGCAGCAGCAGCAGCACCAGCAGCATCTGCTGCTGCTGCTGCTGCTGTTGCTGCTGCAGGTCCTGCTGCTCCCTCTGCTGCTGCTGCTTTTCGTGCTGCTGCAGCTGCTGCGCTACCTGAGCTGTATGTACACCTCAACCGCGTGCTGCTGCACTGCAGCAGCAAAGATGCTGCTGCTCTGTTGGGGGCTTTTCCTCGTCTATGGCCTTTAGAGAGCCTGCTGAGGCAGCAGCAGCAGCAGCAGCAGCAGCAGCAGCAGAAGCAGCAGCAGCAGCAGCAAGTTGCTGCTGCTGCTAACCTGCTACGTGTATCGAGCAGGTTTGTTGCTGCTTGGGACCTGAAGCAGCTTGCTGCTGCAGCAGCAGACATACACCGCATCTGCTGCTGCGCCCCGCAGCCACTGCATGCACCCTCGCAGCTGCTGCTGCAGCAGATTGCGCAGCAGCTGACCCTACATTTTGCTCGCTGCCTGCAGCAGCAGCAGCAGCAGCAGCAGCAGCAAGAGGAGCAGCAGCAGCAGCAGCAGCAGCAGCAGCAGCAAGAGGAGACAGATGCTGCTGCAGCAAACCGCCTATTGATAGAGGCGGTGGAGACAAGGCACGTACCCCGCTGGAAACCCTCGCACTTCGGCTGGACTGCACAGGTGGTTTAGGGTTTAGGGTTTAGGGTTTAGGGTTTGGGGTCGAGGGTTTAGGGTTTAGGGTTTGGGGCCGAGGGTTAAGGGTTTAGGGTTTAGGGTTTAGGGCAGAATGGGACGGCTGTGAATTATGCGGGTTTGCTGCTGCTGCTGTTGCTGCTGTTGTTGTTTTTGCTGCTGCTGCTGCTGTTGCTGCTGTTGCTGCTGTTGCTGTTACTGCTGCTGCTGCTGCTGTTGCTGCTGCAGCAACTGGTGTCTCTTTGGGTGTCTCTGCTGTCTCTGCTGCCGCCCAGCAGCAACACCAATGGTCTCCTTTTGCTGCTGGAGTGTATCCTTGTCTCTGTATTGGGTCCCTCTGATCCTCATCAGCAGCAGCAGCTGCTGCTCCTGCTGCAGCAGCAGCAGCTGCAGCAGCAGCAGCAGCAGCAGCTGCAGCAGCTGCTGCAGCAACTCAGGGCCTTGCCCCCTATTGACGACCCCACCCTCAGCGGCAGCTGCATCGTTCGGGCTCTTGCTGCTCTTGCTGGGGGAGGTTTGCTGCCTCGTGGCCTTGCTGCTGCTGCTGCTGCTGCTGCTGCTGCACCAGCTGCTGCTGCTGCTGCTGCTGGTTCGTCTGCTGCTGCTGGCTTGCCGCTGCTGCCGCTGCTGCTTGTGCGCTGCGAGCAGCAACTGTCTCTTCTCAGCAGCAAAGACATCTTCACTCTGTGTCGAGCCCTGCTGCGGCTGTCTCCTTCTCTGTCTCCTCCGTCCCCCTGCAGCAACCACAGCAGCAGCAGCAGCAGCAGCAGCAGCATAAAGGCATTGGAGAGAGGCGCGAGGACTGCCCTGCTGTCTTCCTT
>NW_013571185.1:0-1013 GCF_000499745.2 Eimeria mitis | reverse complement strand
GTACGTTTCGTTGTAGCATTCCTTCTCCCCACTGTGCTATCTGGCTCAGGGTGTAGGGTTTAGGGTTTAGGGTTTAGGGTTTAGGGTTTAGGGTTTGCTGGGTGTCTCCGCAGATGGAAGCTGCTGCTGCTGACAGCAGCAGAGTGGGAGGCCCTAGGAGACAGCTGCAGCAGCAGAGAAACCTTCCTAAGAGCTCGTCTTGCTGCTCTCTAGGGTTTTGTTCACTTCCTCTCAAACCCTAAACCCTAAACCCTAAACCCTTAACCCTAAACCCTAAACGGGAGCAACTACATCACCTAGGGTTTAGGACCTAGGGTTTAGGGTTTAGGGTTTAGAGGGGCGCACCCGCACTGGACCTGTCTCCTTACCAGGAGCGCCTTAGGGTTTAGGGTTTAGGGTTTAGCTCGAGGGTTTCTAAACTGTCTCCTGACGGCCAGGGCCCCTAGGGGGCCTCCAGGGGGCCCCCAGGGGGCCCCCAAGGGGGCCCCCAGGGGCCCCTGTGAACTACCATGGTAACCCTGAACAGTCTCTACATTTTTTTATTTATTTTGTCGTCTTTCTGTATCAACACAGATCCTTTGGGGGCCCCCCTAGACGCCTAAAATATACATAAACACAAATGGGGGCCCCCACATATGCTGTACCCCCCGGGGCCCCTGGGGGCCCCCAGGGGGGCCCCCGGGGGGGCCCGCAGAGGGGCCCCCAAAGGTACCTCCCGGGGGGCCCCCAGAGGGGCCCCTCGAAAGGTTTAAAGAGGGGCCCCCTGGGGGGCCCCCCAGGGGGCCCCTAGGGCGTTATAGTTTAGGAATATCGTGCTTGGTTTGTGTGTTTTTTGTATTTATTTATTTTTTGTTTTTTGTATTTATTTATTTGTTGTTTTTTTTGTATTTGTTTATTTGTTTTTAGATTGACGGTAGTGTATATAGAGTTTGTTTATTAGCGGCGGAGGAGAAGAAAGGGGGTTTAGTGTATCCTTTATGTATATATATATATATATATATATATATATATAC
>NW_013571184.1:2675-7012 GCF_000499745.2 Eimeria mitis | reverse complement strand
GTTTTGCTACAAGCAACTGTGTGCAGCGCAATCTTCCGTTCAACTCCTTCAGCATTTGTATACTTGCTCGCAGTTGTATTCGTGTGTTGTTTATTCTTGTGCCCTGGAGCAGCATGCTACTCTGCACATCGCTATGCGTAATTCTGCAGCAACTGTATATGTCAATTTATAGGAATACCAAGTCTGACGATTGCTAGAGGGCCATCCGTGAGGTAGGAGGCTTCCCGAACCAGCACGTCCATCATGGGGGCCCCCATGCCAATGGATACGATAGATACCGGCTTATTCTTGTAGAATCCTGATGATACATAGACAGAGGTCGGGTTTTCTGTGCTTATGCGCTGCGGACAGTGACCGGAATTGCACGTTGCCACGCCCACTATGCTGCATGGATGCAGGAGCTTTCTTACTGGCTTGGAATTCACACTTGCGTCTATCCAACAAAGCACAAGGCAAAATTTACCCTCCATCTCTCCTATCAGACGGAGAGGCGGCTGGAACAAGATGCAAGTTATATATAGCAAGAGTGTAAGTGTCAAAAAATGCTTGTGACAGGCTGTCATTGAAGCAAGCCAGCGCTAGCTTACCCGAGTGAAGTCTGAAATTGCGATTGCTTTTTAAGGACAAAGTTCTCATCTGTGAGTCCAGGAAGCGTTCAGCTAGCCAGTCTGCTCGNCCCTCTCCAGGGACCAGTAAAGAATCTCTCGTGCGTGTAGCGCTGAACAGAAAGGTGGAGGGGGCTAGACGTCCTCTGTCAGTTGGCATGCTCGGTCCGGCGACACGCCGTGCGTCTGTATCTTGATCTGTACGACAACCTGCAGTGACACTTCTTTTGTTTTGGTCTTTGCGGTAAAATGACGAATCTCTGTGAGCTGCCGACTTTCCCGCATGCGAAGTCGCGTGCCTGGAAGATGTCGATGAAGTCTGACTGCTGCGAGAGGCACGACTTGAATCGTTACTGGTGGTGAACGTCTCTCTGGAGACAGACAGTGAGGATTTGGAGCATGTTCCAATGACAGAAGATTGCCTGTGAGTTGCGCAGCTAGCACCTCTTGTCAGAGACGTTCTGTGGGTCGAATAACGTGGGGAGGCATCTTTGTGGGCCCGTCCGTCTCGGTTATCGCCGCTGTGGCCGCTGTTCCCCGTGCCTCGATCACTTGCGCTAAGCCTTCTGTAGTGACCTGTACTTTGGCTGCTTGTACTGAAGCTGCTGGCAGACTGATCAGGGTTGCATGAGGCTTTACTGCTCATCCTTGACAGTGAGGGATGANTCGTGGACTCTGGCATGCTGAGGTATTTCAACGCTGGATCGCCGGCTGTGGCTACCGCGCACATTAGGCGGTAGCAACTGAGGATTGAGGAAGGTAGCCACCGTGTTAGAGCGAGGTTTCGGGGGAATTCCAGAGGCATTTCTTCCTTCTGCACGACCGTCGACAGATTTCCCATGCGGGAATTCGCCATGGCCCATCACAGGGATGGGCTCTGCGCCGACATTCGGCTTCATCCCGAACTCGCAGGGGCCCTTGAAACCCGAAGAAGCCTCACTGTTATGAGTCTTCCCGTTAGAGGACCACCAATTTTAGCCTGTTATTTCTTAATAGAGAAGTGGATTATGCCTGATTCTCCCGGTTTGGTCATCGTCCGGGAGGGCGCTAGTTGCGCTGCCGGCCACGACAATGAGTCTGGGCCTGGTGTTCGGGAAAATATTCGGAAGTAAATGTTGTAAAATACGTGAAGGTAGAAACAAACTCCGCCACCGAACTAAATAACAGCCGCCCGAGCAAAATACTAAGAAGACACTGATGACATTGCTTGGGACTGGTTGACCGCGTGTGCATAGAGCGCCAATGCCTTCCAGGTAGGATCAAGTCTGTTATCTCCATAACTTCCAANTTGACCGCGTGTGCATAGAGCGCCAATGCCTTCCAGGTAGGATCAAGTCTGTTATCTCCATAACTTCCAACCTTCTTACACAATTGGCTATATTTAGCAATTTATAGAGCCCCTGGGAGGTTTGGGGGTCAACTTAAATTGCTATACATATGAGACACGGCTCCCTGTAGCGTTACGCCACAGCCACATGATGCCCGCCGTTGGTAACGCAGGGCTGGAAAACGCCAGTTATGCACTCAGATTTCAGAGGCGAGTTGATTAATTGATACTTAATTGGTTAACACTGCAGAATCAGTAAATGCTTGCTCATGACTTCGAAATGCATACATGGCAGAAGCGCTCATAGATACCGGCATCAGGTGAAACCTATAACGACGATCTTCGATGTTAGCGGAGGACCGTCGTGAGCTGCGAAAAAGTCAAAATACTCCAGAAAATACATCCCCTAGTGCTAGTGACCTCCACTCGGAATCTCCAGGCACCATGGGCACAGTTGGGCAAGGACCTGGTATATCTTAAGCTGTCTGAAGTTGGTATATGTATCTCTGGTTGCTTGCAGGACCCAGAAAAAATTTAAAAGTTGTCTCCAGTGTTAGTGCACGCAGGAAATGAGGCATCAAGGCATGCGAAGACGAGCTGCTTGTTATGAATTGCAACGTGCTTTTGCAACTCCTTTCCTAATGGCAAACCTATATGTACACATAGCCTAACCCCTCCCTTGCATGTGATGACGCTGTATACAGCTCTTAAGTACTTGACTTGCCATCAATAGCCAGCCTGATCGCAAGTAGGAATACACGTGGAAACCTTAGACAAACTATGCTACATTAGTCCTTTCCCTTTCTTATCAGCAGCACACGCCCTCGTGGGCCTGCTGGCCCTCAAAGGAATGGGCGCAACGAGGGTGGGAAAGGACGCGGCGTCAGCCTCCATAGTCATGGACACCAAAAGGAAAAATCAATATGACATAGGCACAATGGGAGAGGATCATCTGGAGATGCTGCTTCCACTTGATGCTGCCGCTGCTGACCCGACCCAGATATCCCTGCTGCAAACTCGCTGCGCAGCGTGGCCACTCCTTGTGTACCAGGCTCTATCTCATTCGCTGGTTCGGGTGCAGATTTTTAATGCAAGCATCCCATCCTAAGGAAAGATATTCCGTGAGCAAAAGTCGACGCGTACCATCGGTAAGGTTCTGCCCAGCCCCAACAAGGGGGCACAGCACTAAAATATGGAAAACGCGAAGGTATTGGCAGCGGTGCCAGGTAAGAAGCCATAGACTTCTTACCTGTGCATTTCACAGAGCAGCGAACTTCGCAGGCACTGCACGTGCTGCTGCACATTCCAGCTGATTACGAGCACATTATCGACGCGCATAACTGTCGAGGCATTATTTATTGGCTCCAAAGAATCGTGATTGGCCTCTCGACGTAGTTAGGCAAGTGCACTAGCGAGCCAAAAAGGTATACGGTTATACCGTAGCCTGCGAGCGCGCGGAGGGATACCAGCTTTGTCTCTGTCGTCGGGATGGATTTGGATCAACGAAAAACGCGTTCAAGAAACCAAATGATGAATAGACTGCTGAACCCTGCAAACTGTCAGGTAGCTTGTCGACCAGGGGCGTCGGAAGCTTTCGCTTCCCCGCGATTTGATTGAGAAGCTTGAACTCGACATATCTGCGATGACCACAAGAGAAACGAGCCTCATAGTTCTTAACAGAGGAGAACCGTGAGCGGTAATACGCTCAGAGACTTCACTAAGGGCTCGCGAAAAGTATCTGACCTCCTATCCAGTCTTCGGGCATTCCGGGCACAGCAGCCCTTGGGCGTGGGACAGAAAGGAGTCGGCTTGTTATGAGCTTCAACCTACTTTGCTGCAATCCCTTGAGCAAGGTGACCCCACATGTGAGTGCACCCAAGCCCCATTTTGATGCATGTACTAACACTGCATATGACGGTTCAACAACTTCTTACAATGTTAGTGCATACAGAAAAGCTGGACTTAGCGTGTTTTCATCTGGTATGGCCTTGCAGCCCTTGTTGCAGCGAGGCGCGTTGCAAATCACGTCATCCCGCCTCCTTCCCCCAGGCCGCAGGCCCTTGGGGCGCCTGGTTGAGACCATCTGGTTAATGGAGGGGAGGTCAGCGGTGTTTCTTTGGAAATCCCTATCCTATGCATTTCGACTCTATTGCAACAAACGACAGTCGTCGAACAAGATCGAAGAAGTTCGTCTGAGTCTCTGTATCACGGCTTGTCTGGCGTTGGAAGATGTACTTCTAGCTACATGCACGTTGCCGATCGATGGCCAAGTAAACGTTCAACATTTACTCGGCCATTAGAAGGCAGCCTGCACTCATGGACAAGTACGTCTTCCAACTTGTGTGCAACCGTGCTACACAGGCCAGGTTATATCTCTAGTACGTGCACTCGATGCCGCAGTAGCC
>NW_013571184.1:874-2541 GCF_000499745.2 Eimeria mitis | reverse complement strand
AAACCGGTGTACCTGCGTAGCGTGTGACCAGCAGCTGCGCAGTAACGTGGAAGCTGCCTTCGCCTCAAAACTCAGCGATTTCAGGCGAACCAAATTAATATGCTTGAATAAACATTAAACAGAGATTTCCAGTAATTAATGCCTCGTTGCAGCGTGGGGCTTGCCAACCCAGCGATTGTGGCTGGGATGAGCTTAGCCAGCCTTCCAGACACCAATAAGGATCCGCTACTATGCAGGGCTCAAATGTCGCACTTCTTTTTTGTTTTGAGAGTCTCCAGGTCGTCCTGAAGTGGCTTCCCTAAGGAGCATTATGATCCCCGCCTGAATGAAATTACGTGGATCCCGCCCGAGTGCTCCTGCGCGCATGCTGGGGCCACAGCCAACTGCCTTGCGTATGAAATATTAGGGCTAAGTTCGCCTAAATCACGAGATCATATACGCCTTTGATCTACGACACTTTCACTAGCTCGCTGGCCGCTTTCTCCGTTCACATCACTTTCGCATTGAAGCCCTCTTGCGTTTTCACCTTCTCGATCGCCGCAGCCGACGGCTCTTGAGTGCAGATGANTTCGCATTGAAGCCCTCTTGCGTTTTCACCTTCTCGATCGCCGCAGCCGACGGCTCTTGAGTGCAGATGACGCGACTACATAATTCATCCATAACAAAGGTGGTAGGAATGCAGAGACTGCAAAACTCGTTTGCGACGAGGGCGCCTTGCTTTGTCCGTCAGTTGGAGCCGCCAGGCTCAAAGGGCTTGAATCATGTCTCTGTCCAAGCTGAGAGGATGAGTTCACCCTCCTTTTCCAATGGTGCAGCTCCTCTGTTGCAGTGTCAGCTACTAGCAAGGACCGCTCCGGTGGCAGAACGCAAGCAGCCATCAATTCCTTGTCTCCTTGACAAACGCGTGAATATTTTTTCCGTTGCCAGCCAAGCGCGTCAAGAGTCTCGCAATAAGTGGTTAGAGGCTGCTCAAGCAGTGGCGGGGAGGAGCTCAGAGGAAGAAACCAACAAGCCACCCCAGCCCCAGCGCTTTATTGTTGAAGGTAATGAAATCCATCTCTCGACCTCCCCGACAATTCCTGGCCATTCCAATGTTCAATACAAAGGTATGTGAATATGCATACTATGATTAGGTTCCCTTTGCATGCGTCGCGTAAACTCTGGACATGACAACTCACTGGAGGATGTAGTATGTTTTTGTAGGCGTCCAGATAGTGCAATGCAGTTAGAAGACAAATCTGGTGAGGCCGGAGCATCGCCGCTTCTCAAGCCCGGCTTACGCNTAGTGCAATGCAGTTAGAAGACAAATCTGGTGAGGCCGGAGCATCGCCGCTTCTCAAGCCCGGCTTACGCTGGTAAACTTCACCGTAAAATGCGTGCACTTTGACATGCAGGCTTCGTTGAAGGGTCAGCTGTGCGTGGACGGAGCGTATTGGAGATTTGGAAGCAGCAGCTGCAGCAGCAGCTCGGTGGCGAGCAGCAGCTGCTGCACGACTTGTTGAAAGAAACACGCACTTCTGCATTGCAACGCCTTGCAGAGGCAGCCGCTGCTGTTGGCGCGAACGCAGTCGTGAGTGTGCGACTGGTAACCTCTGGCCTCCAAAGCATGCATGTCGAGTACACTGCATATGGGACCGCTGTGAGAGTATCAAGGGCTAATCCTGCTT
>NW_013571184.1:592-816 GCF_000499745.2 Eimeria mitis | reverse complement strand
TGGAGTGCTGCTGTAGGGGAGCACGTTTACCTGCTGACACCTCGGAGCCCCGCAGGGAGGGTCAATACTTTGTTTTGTCTCAGTGCGCCGATATAACAGTTACAATGGGGCGCCTGCTGTGAGCAGCATTTGCCGTAGTTCCAGCTTTCAAAAGTACCAAGCAGTCCTTCCAAGTGCTTGTTGCTGCTAGCTGCGGACCCTGTTGTCTGTAGTCCTGCGAACCA
>NW_013571184.1:0-301 GCF_000499745.2 Eimeria mitis | reverse complement strand
CAACACCTGCCTGTGCTTCGAACCCATTTCGCTAGCATATTCTTGAAGAAAGAATGTGCTTTCTGGCATTATGGCTGCAACTAACACATCTAAGAGGGAGCCGTTTTTGCAGTGCATCGCTTATCTCTGTACAACGAAGCCGTTCTGATGCGTATCCGGCTGTCGATGTAAGCACTTCACAGTCGATTATCGGTCTACACGCCATAGATAGGGTTGGTTAGGTCATTAATAGAAAACTCGAGCATGGATGCAACCCAAGGGTGGCGAACAACAAGGACATTTTGCTCCCGGTACAGCACAT
>NW_013571183.1:6732-7552 GCF_000499745.2 Eimeria mitis | reverse complement strand
TATATATATATATATATGGCAGCTGAGGTGCGGAGACACCGCAGGAGCAGCGGGGTTAGTGGGGTGTCTCCGTTTTGTTTAGATGCAGCAGCTGGTGACGCAATATAAAACTAACGAACTTCTCTGCTGCTGCCACTGCCTCTGCTACTGTGCTGCTGCGGCCTGGGTATATACACAACACAGAAAGGAGACAGGAGACAGGAGATAGGAGACAGGAGACAGATGATGAGAGACAGGAGACAGATGATGAGAGACAGGAGACAGGAGACAGGAGACAGGAGAGAGGAGACAGGAGACAGGGGATAGATGGTAAGAGACAGGAGACAGATGATGAGAGACAGGAGACAGGAGACAGGAGACAGAGCGAAGCAGAAAGGAGACAGGAGACAGGAGACAGGAGAGAGGAGACAGGAGAGAGGAGAGAGGAGACAGGAGACAGGAGACAGGAGACAGGAGACAGGAGACAGGAGAGAGGAGACAGGAGACAGCGAGGAGAGAGACAAAAGGAGACAGCAGCAAAAAGAGAGACAAAAGGAGACAGCATTTTTATTTATTTGTTACGAGCACTAAGACACAAAAAACAAGAAGAGATAGATAGATAGATAGATAGAGAGAGAGAAAGAGATAGAGAGGAGAGAGAAGGAGACAGAAGGAGACAGGAGGAGACAGGAGGAGACAGAAGGAGACAGAAGGAGACAGAAGGAGACAGAAAGAGACAGAGAGAGAAAGAGAGATACAAACAAAAACACAGATAGAGACAGAAACACAAACAGAAAAAAGAGAGACAGATACAGAAACAAAAATATATAGAAAGAAAGAA
>NW_013571183.1:6422-6660 GCF_000499745.2 Eimeria mitis | reverse complement strand
AAAAAAAAAAAAACCAAAAAAAAAAAAAAAAAAAAAAAAAAAAAAAAAAAAAAAAAAAAAAAAAAAAACTCTTACCAAAGCTAAGCCTAAGCGAGCCAAGGGCCCAGTCCTGGTGCAGCCCCATCGCCGCGAGGGCCCCAGAGACAGCCCCACCCTGGTGACAGCTCACGCCAGCTGATACATACACACCCTCCTCCTCCTGCATGCATGCATGCATGCATGCATGCAGAGACATGTT
>NW_013571183.1:5797-6366 GCF_000499745.2 Eimeria mitis | reverse complement strand
TATATATATATATATATATATATATATATATATATATATATATATATATATATATATATATATATAAACCGTTTATATATACAAACATATAAACAATTTATATATACAAACATTTAAACCAGATATATATATATATATATATATATATACTTATATATTTATATTTATATATATATATATATATGTATATATATATATACATCTATACATATATAAATATATATATATAAAACTATAAAAACTTTACCGCTAGCCCTTTGGCTATATCAGTGCCTCGGCAGTGTCTGAGGGAGAGGTGTACAGTCCCCGCCAGCCAGGCCGTCTCCCCGCGGGGATCGTCTCCTCCCAGGGGACCGTTCACACGCACAGCAGCAGCAACTGCAACACACACACATCCATGCATGCATGCATGCATCGTTATATATATATATGCATGCATGCATGCATGCATGCATGCAGAGGCTTGTTGGGGAGCAACTGAGTTTTGAGTTGGCTGTATGGGGAGGAACAGCTGCAGCAGCTGCAGCAGCATTTGTTGCTGCTGCATCTGCTGCTGTTATGGCATGTGT
>NW_013571183.1:5199-5697 GCF_000499745.2 Eimeria mitis | reverse complement strand
AGCTGCAGCAGCTGCAGCAGCATTTGTTGCTGCTGCATCTGCTGCTGTTATGGCATGTGTTGCTGCAGCAGCACCAGCAGCACCAGCAGCAGCAGCAGCAGCAGCAGCAGCTGCTGCTGCTGCTGCTGCATCTGCTGCTGTTGTGGCATGTGTTGCTGCAGCAGCAGCAGCAGCAGCAGCTGCTGCTGCTGCTGCTGCTGCAGCAAGGAGACTAACGCTGCTGGCGTGTTTGTTTTGTCTCCTTTTCGAGTGTCTCCCAGAAACGAAACAAAAAAACTTTTGCAACAAAAGCGAGTTTGCTGGGGTGTGGGGGGTCCTGCAGCTCCTTGCTGCTTGCTGCTGCTGCTGCTGCTGCTGCTGCTGCTGCTGCTGCAGCAGGAGCAGCAGCAGCAGCAGCAGCAGCAGCAATGTCTTGCTCTGACAGAGACCACGGAGACGCCTCCCAGCTGTTTTTTATTAAATCAAATGCAGCAGCCAACGCCACTATAAACGCAACAT
>NW_013571183.1:4013-5163 GCF_000499745.2 Eimeria mitis | reverse complement strand
AAAAAAAAAAAAAAAAGAAAAAAGGAGACAGCTGGGAGGAGACAGCAGATAAGAGACAGGAGACAGGAGACAGGAGACAGGTGATAGGAGAAAGGAGACAGGAGATAAGAGGTAAGAAGAGAAAGGAGACAGGAGAAAGGAGACAAGAGACAACAGAAAAGAGAAAGGAGATAAGAGATAAGAGAAAGGAGACAGGAGAAAGGAGAAAGGAAATAAGAGGAGAAAGGAGACAGGAGAAAGGAGACAGGAGAAAGGAGACAGGAGACAGGAGACAGGAGAAAGGAGACAGGAGACAGGAGACAGGAGACAGGAGAAGGGAAAGGAGACACTATACAACTTGCTACCAGAAGGAGACAAATCTCTGCTGCTGCTGCTGCTGCTGCTGCTACAGCTGCTACTGCTACTGCTGCTGCTGCTGCTGCTACTCCTGTTGCTGCTGCTACTGCTACTGCTGCTGCTGCTGCTACTGCTGCTGCTGCTGCTGCTGCTGCTACTGCTGCAGCTACTGCTGCTGCTTCTGCTGCTGCTGCTGCTGCTGCTTACTCCTCTCAGCCCCCTCTCCTGTCCCCCCCCCAGGATAAGAGGAGACAGCTGCAGCCCCTCGCGGATGTAGAGGGCCCCCACACCCTTCGGTGCATACACCTTGTGCCCAGCAACTAAAAAAAAAAAAATAAAATATAAATATTAATATAAATATAAATATAAATATTAATATAAATTATTTATTTGTTGTGTAAATTTGTTATTTATATTTATTATATAAATATATTATTAATATTTATATTCATTATATAAATATATTATATAAATATATTATATAAATATATTATATAAATATATTATATAAATATATTATATAAATATATTATTAATATTTATATTTATATATTGCTAATATATTGCTTATTATATAAAATAAATTAAATAAATAAATTAAATAAATTAATTAGTTTATATGCAGACAGAAGAGACAGGAGACAGACAGAGAAGAAAAAAGGAGACACAGAAAGAAGAGCCACAAAGACGATAGACAAACACAAAAAAATAAATAAACAAATAAATAAATAAATAAATAAAATAAATGAATAAATAAAACAAATAAATAAATAATTAAAATAAAAAAATAAGCAAGCAAACAAACAAAAAAACA
>NW_013571183.1:1366-2375 GCF_000499745.2 Eimeria mitis | reverse complement strand
TAGTGCCTAGGGCCTAGGGTTTAGGGTTTACAGTCTAGTGCTGGCCCTAGAGTTTAGGGTTTAGGGTTTAGGGTTTACAGTCTAGTGTTTAGGGCCTAGGGTTTAGGGTTTAGGGTTTAGGGCCAAGAGTTTAGGGTTTAGGGTTTAGGGTTTAGGGTTTATTTTAGGGTTTAGGGTTTAGGGTTTAGGGTTTTAGGTATAGGGTTTAGGGTTTAGGTTTTAGGGTCTAGGGTAGGGTTTAGGGTTTAGGGTTTAGGGTTTAGGGTTTAGGGTTTAGGGTTTAGGGTTTAGGGTTTAGGGCTTTTTTCAAGCAGAAGACGGCATACGAGATACATCGGTGACTGGAGTTCAGACGTGTGCTCTTCCGATCTTTTAGGGTTTAGGGTTTAGGGTTTAGGGTTTTAGGTATAGGGTTTAGGGTTTAGGTTTTAGGGTCTAGGGTAGGGTTTAGGGTTTAGGGTTTAGGGTTTAGGGTTTAGGGTTTAGGGTTTAGGGTTTAGGGTTTAGGGCTTGGGGTTTAGGGTTTAGGGTTTAGGGTTTAGGGTTTAGGGTTTAGGGTTTAGGGTTTAGGGTTTAGGGTTTATGTACTCTAAGGTATTCAAAGACACGGAGGACGGCTGGGTGTTCTATACCGCAGGTAACGATGCTGCCTTTCTTTGTTTTTTTTTTATTTTTTTCTTTTTCTTTTTCTTTGTTTGTCTCCTTTTCTTTATTTGTTTCTTTCTCTTTATTTGTTTCTTTTTCTTTTTCTTTGTTTGTTTCTTTTTCTTTATTTGTCTCTTTTTCTTTTTCTTTTTCTTTTTTTGTCTCCTTTTCTTTGTCTGTCTCTTTTTGTTTTAGTTTTGCTGCGGCGCGGAGACCCCAATTTATACTTTCTTTATAAAAAAAAAAAACAGAGACAAACAAAAAAATATAAATATAAATATAAATATAAATATAAATATAAATATAAATATAAATATAAATATAAATATAAGTATAAATATAAATATAAATATAAGTGTAAATA
>NW_013571183.1:1149-1266 GCF_000499745.2 Eimeria mitis | reverse complement strand
TCTTTGTTTTTTTTTTATTTTTTTCTTTTTCTTTTTCTTTGTTTGTCTCCTTTTCTTTATTTGTTTCTTTTTCTTTGTTTGTTTCTTTTTCTTTATTTGTTTCTTTTTCTTTGTTTG
>NW_013571183.1:926-998 GCF_000499745.2 Eimeria mitis | reverse complement strand
AAATATAAATATAAATATAAATATAAATATAAATATAAATATAAATATAAATATAAATATAAATATAAGTGC
>NW_013571183.1:471-667 GCF_000499745.2 Eimeria mitis | reverse complement strand
TAAATATAAATATAAATATAAATATAAATATAAATATAAATATAAATATAAATATAAATATAAATACAAAGAGACAACCCACTAGACAAGACAAAGCCCCAAGAAACCTTACACAAACACGGGTTTTCTACGCATGCATGCAGCAGCAGCAGCAGCGCATGCATGCATGCATGCATGCATGCATGCATGCATGCAT
>NW_013571183.1:232-363 GCF_000499745.2 Eimeria mitis | reverse complement strand
AGCACGGCCGAGAGGGTGTTTGCTTGAAGGGTTCCCAAACTCACCTGCATGCATACACGCATGCATGCATGCATGCATGCATGCATGCACAGCCCCAAACTCATATGCATGCATGCATGCATGCATGCATG
>NW_013571183.1:0-132 GCF_000499745.2 Eimeria mitis | reverse complement strand
AGCACGGCCGAGAGGGTGTTTGCTTGAAGGGTTCCCAAACTCACCTGCATGCATACACGCATTTTTTTTTACACCTCAGCATATATGCATGCATGCAGCCCCATCCAGATTCACGCATACATATAAATACAT
>NW_013571182.1:6861-7463 GCF_000499745.2 Eimeria mitis | reverse complement strand
TTTTTCTTTGTTTGTTTTTGTTTCTCTCTATGTTCTTGCTTCTTTTATAGGTAAATATATATAAATATATTTATAAATATAAATATAAATATATATATAAATGTTTTATTTGTTTGTTTGTTTATTTGTTTATTTATTTATTTATTTGTTTTTTTGTTTGGTTGTTTATTCTTTTGTTTTATTTTTTTTTCTTTGTTTGTTTTTGTTTCTCTCTATGTTCTTGCTTCTTTTATAGGTAAATATATATAAATATATAAATAAATATATATAAATGTTTTTGTTTATTTATTTATTTATTTATTTGTTTTTTTGTCTATATATTTAGTTGTTTATTCTGTTGTTTTTTGTTTTTTTATTTTTTCTTTTTTTTCTTTGTTTGTTTTTGTTTCTCTCTATGTTCTTGCTTCTTTTATAGGTAAATAAATATAAATATAAATATATTTATAAATGTTTTATTTGTTTGTTTATTTATTTATTTATTTGTTTATTTGTTTTTTTGTTTATATATTTAGTTGTTTATTCTGTTGCTTTTTTGTTTTTTTGTTTTTTTGTTTTCTTTGTTTGTTTTTGTTTCTCTCTATATTCTTGCTTCTATTTATTTA
>NW_013571182.1:6595-6761 GCF_000499745.2 Eimeria mitis | reverse complement strand
TGTTTGTTTATTTATTTATTTATTTGTTTATTTGTTTTTTTGTTTATATATTTAGTTGTTTATTCTGTTGTTTTTTTGTTTTTTTGTTTTTTTGTTTTCTTTGTTTGTTTTTGTTTCTCTTTATATTCTTGCTTCTTTTATAGGTAAATAAATATATATATAAATG
>NW_013571182.1:5848-6495 GCF_000499745.2 Eimeria mitis | reverse complement strand
TTTATTTATTTATTTATTTATTTATTTATTTATTTATTTATTTATTTATTTGTTTGTTAATTTGTTTTTGTTTTTTTTGTCTCTGTTTGTTTTTTTGGTTCTTTGTTTTTTTCTTTTTTTATTTTTGTTTCTCTTTCTGTCTCCTTCTTTATCTATATATCTTTGGTTTATTTATTTATTTATTTATTTATTTATTTATTTATTTATTTATTTATTTATTTATTTATTTATTTATTTTCTTTTTCTTTGTCTTTGTTTTCTCTCTGTCTCTGTTTTTGTCTCTCTGTCTCCTTTTGTTTTTGTATTTGTCTTTATCTATCTATTTTTATTTTTTTTCTTTATTTATATTTATATTTATATTTATATTTATATTTATATTTATATTTATATTTATATTTATATTTATATTCTATATTTATATTTATATTTATATTTATATTTATATTTATATTTATATTTATATTTATATTTATATTTATATCCTCTCTCGTCTCTGTCTTTGTCTTTATTTATTTATTTTTTTGTATTTGTTTATTTATATATTTATCTCTTTGTCTTTGTTTCTTTTTTTCTCTCTTTGTTTTTATTTATTTATTTTTTTTATTTATTTCTTTCTCTTTTTATTTATTTTTTTTTGTTTTTGTTTT
>NW_013571182.1:5129-5748 GCF_000499745.2 Eimeria mitis | reverse complement strand
TTATATTTATATCCTCTCTCGTCTCTGTCTTTGTCTTTATTTATTTATTTTTTTGTATTTGTTTATTTATTTATTTATCTCTTTGTCTTTGTTTCTTTTTTTCTCTCTTTGTTTTTATTTATTCATTTTTTTTTATTTATTTCTTTTTCTCTTTGTCTTTATTTATTTTTTTGTTTTTGTTTTTATTTATTTTTCTTTTTCTCTCCCTACAAACAAACAATAAACAAAATAAAAATAAATAAAACACAAAGACAGAAACAAATAAAAATAAAAACAAATAAAAACAAACAAATAAATAAAGAAACAAACAAACACAAAACACAGATACAAACAAAAACAAAAAAAAACAAAAAAACAAAAACAAATAAAAACAAATAAAAACAGAAAAAACAAAACATAGAGAAACAGAAATAAAACACAAAGACAAAGACAAACAAAGATAAATAAAAACAAAAACAAATATAAATAAACAAAAACAAAAACAAAAACAAATAAAAACAAACAAAAATAAAACACAAAGACACAGACAAACAAAAATAAAACACAAAGACAACGAAACACAAATATAAATAAATAAAAATAAAAACAAAAACAAATAGAAACAAAGAAAAATGAAAAC
>NW_013571182.1:4551-5029 GCF_000499745.2 Eimeria mitis | reverse complement strand
ACAAAACACAGAGACAAACAAAAACAAAAAAAAACAAAAAAACAAAAACAAATAAAAACAAATAAAAACAAACAAAACAAAATATAGAGAAACAGAAATAAAACACAAAGACAAAGACAAACAAAAATAAATAAAAACAAAAACAAATATAAATAAACACAAACAAAAACAAAAACAAATAAAAACAAACATAAACAAAACACAAAGACAAACAAAAACAAAACACAAAGACACAGACAAACAAAAATAAAACACAAAGACAACGACAAACAAAAATAAAAACAAAAACAAATATAAATAAACAAAAACAAACACAAACAAAAAAAATACAAACAAAAATAAAACACAAAGACAAAGACAAACAGAAATAAAACACAACGAAACACAAATATAAATATAAATAAATACAAATAAAAACAGAAACAAATAGAGACAAAGAAAAATAAAAACAAAAAAAAACAAACAAAACAAAAGCAAA
>NW_013571182.1:0-2216 GCF_000499745.2 Eimeria mitis | reverse complement strand
ATAAATAAATAAACAAATAAACAAATAAATAAATAAATAAATAAATAAATAAATAAATAAATAAATAAATTTGTGTATTTATATGCAGTATACAGACGCAACTCTCTTTTTTTTTGTTTTTTTTCGTTTTTTTTTTCGTTTTTTCCCTGTTGTTTATTTATATTTATATAAATAAATAAATAAATAAATAAATAAATAAATAAATAAATATATTTATTTATTTATTTATTTATTTATTTATTTATTTTGTTTGCAGTATACAGCGCTTTGAGTGACAAAAAAAGCAGTACAACTTTGTCTTTTTTTTTTCGTTTTTTTTCGTTTTTTTTTCTTTTTTTTTCCTTTTTTTTCTGTTTTATTAAATAAATATAAATAAATAAATAAATAAACAAATAAATAAATAAATAAATAAATAAATTTGTGTTTTTGTTTGCAGTATACAGCGCTTTGAGTGACAAAAAAAACAACGCAACATTGTTCTTAACGAGCTCCTACAGAGACTTTCAGAGTCTTGCTGCGCTGCTGCAGCAGGCAGGCCTAGTCGAAGAAAACTAGCAGCAGCAGCAGCAGCAGCAGCAGCAGCAGCAGCAGCAGCAGCAGCAGCAGCAGCAGCAGAAAGCTAGCAGCAGCAGCAGCAGCAGCAGCAGCAGCAGCAGGAGCAGGAGCAGGAGCAGCAGCAGCAACTGCAGGCCTAGTCGAAGAAAACTAGCAGCAGCAGCAGCAGCAGCAGCAGCAGAAAGCTAGCAGCAGCAGCAGCAGCAGCAGCAGGAGCAGGAGCAGCAGCAGCAACTGCAGGCCTAGTAGAAGAAAACTAGCAGCAGCAGCAGCAGCAGCAGCAGCAGAAAGCTAGCAGCAGCAGCAGCAGCAGCAGCAGGAGCAGCAGCAGCAACAGCAGGCCTAGTAGGAGAAAACTAGCAGCAGCAGCAGCAGCAGCAGCAGCAACAGCAGCAGCAGCAGCAACAGCAGCAGCAGCAGGAACAAGAGCAGCAGAAGATGCAGCAGGAGCAGCAGCAGGAACAGCAGATGCAGCAGGGGCAGCAGATGCAGCAGGAGCTGCAGCAGCGGCACATGCAGCAGCAGCATATTCACCTGCAGCAGCAGCAGCTGCTGCTGCTGCCGTTGATTAGAATATAAAATGCATGCAGCAGCAGCTGCTGCTGCTGTTATGTGTATTGCGAACTGCAGCAGCAGCAGCAGCAGCAGCAGCAAACCAAATGAAACTGCTGCTATTAAACAACAATTCCTGCATTTATTATTATTATATTTCTATTATCTTCTTTTTATTATTTTTTATTTTTTTTTATTTTATTTTTTTTTTTATTTTATTTTTTTTTATTTTTATTTGTTTTATATTTTATTGTTACTTATTTGTTTTTATTAATTTATTTATTTGTTTTTTATTTTATTTATTTATTATTTATATATTGTTTATTTTTATTTATTTTTATTTATTTTTATTTATTTTTATTTATTTTTATTTATTTATTTATTTTTATTTATTTGTTTGTTGTTTTTTCTGTCTTTAATATATCTTTATAATATGCTTGCTAAGACAAAGCCTAAACCCTAAACCCTAAACCCTAAACCGCAAACCCTAAACCCTAAACCCTAAACCCTAGAACACCTAAGCGGTAAACCCTAAACCCTAAAAACCCTAAATCCTAAACCCTGAACCCTAAAAACCCCAAACCCTAAACCCTAAAAACCCCAAACCCTAAACCCTAAAAACCCTAAACCCTAAGCCCTAAAAACCCTAAACCCTAAACCCTAAAAACCCTAAACCCTAAAAACCCTAAGCCCTAAAAACCCTAAAAACCCTAAATCCTAAACCCTAAACCCTAACAACCCCAAACCCTAAACCCTAAACCCCCAAAACCCTAAACCCTAAACCCTAAACCCTCAAAACCCTAAACCCTAAACCCTAAACCCTCAAAAAAAAGAAGACCTGCATTCGCTGGATGCGAAGAAAAAGTTTAGGGGCCACCTGCAGCAGCATAAATATAAAATAAATAAATAAATATAAATAAATAAATAAATATAAATAAATATAAATATAAATATATATATGTTTTATATATTATTTATATTTTGTTTGTTTTATAAATAAAAAAAGAAGAGAGATAGTTGCTGCAGGAGAAACGAAAAAGAAACAAAATATACACCTCTTTGGTTTTTCTTTTTTATATTTATATTTATATATATATATATATATATAT
>NW_013571181.1:6393-7200 GCF_000499745.2 Eimeria mitis | reverse complement strand
GAAATCCTTTGAGGTCTCCTCCCGCGACTGCTCGGGAACCAGAAGGCTGCGGAAGAGTACGGATTGGAGTGCGTTCCACGGCTTTTGATGCTGACATTCCGGAGACATTTACAACACTTCTCGGTTAAGAGGCGCCTCCTCAGCCGCCAAAAGGGCTTTGCTTTCTTCTTCACTGTTGTGCTGAGATGGCTCACCAGAGTATTACTGAGCACTTTGCGCAAAATGTCTGTGTGCAGCGAATCTAGAAAGCATAGTCAGTGTACTTCATGCTTCATCCGGCTGGCCAAGGTCTCCGACGGTGCTGTAGCGCTGACACCTTCGCCTGTGGCTGAGCATAACAAGAACCGCAGCCGCGTGATGATCTACGGAGTAAGAACAGTGCAGTTTGTGAGTACAAGGGGAATCATCGCAGAGGAGCGTTTGCACAATAGGGCGTCGGCGGAGTGCATTAAAAAGCCATCTTCATAATACCTTTGGTATACATGGCAGTGAAGCTGCACCGCGTGAACCCTCAACAACGGAGAACACGCGGAATCTCAACGGTTTTTCTTCGCAGCGTATTGCATGTTGCTCGCCAAAGATTAGATCCCTCACTTCTCCCTGAAAATTTTGCGAAGCATTTTTCTGTGGGGCTCTTTAATTACTCCCATTGAGCGCTTATTATTTTCCTGAGTTCCTTTCGAGGCACGTTTAGGCTGTCGCGCTGGGACGAGATGAGCGTCGCCCCCATATGACGCCTGTGATTAAGAGAGTGAGTTTTGACGGGTAATTAAGTAGAGTAAGTAGAGCGTAGCTTAGATATAGGCA
>NW_013571181.1:1432-6293 GCF_000499745.2 Eimeria mitis | reverse complement strand
GCACCGCCAAACCAGTGCACACAGTGGGGGGAGAACGAATGCCAGAGCGGTGGAAAACTCTCTTTGCGATGAAGGTGCTGCTCTGGCTCCAACGTAGCAATTTTTCTACTCCGAGACAAAGCCTGATCAATCTCCATTGTGCGACAGCACTAGAGGGTTCTTCTGATGAATGTTTTAGGAAAGTGTCTAGAGACTTGTTTCCCTTCTCTTATACTCAAGGCGGCCTGGGCCCTGCGAGGCAAGCGCCTGGGGCCTGCAAAGGACAGGCAGGCTGGTACGCGTTGCAACGCACGTCGCTGCAACTCATGCTGCAACGCAACAACCCCATATACAAGCAAGCCAAAGCCCTTTTCGCTGCCTGCACGAACACTTTAGTCAATCACTGAACACTTAGCTGGTGGCTAACCTGCATGCAAGTAGAAGTAAGTGTGCCAGCAACGTGCAGAGCACTCCGCATGAATCCTAAGCCTTTCATAGTGAACTCTGAACCGGAGGCAATTTGTAGTTCCGTGAGCCAGTGCTATCTATGAAACCCAAACGCTCAGCTCTTAAGAACGAACAAAAACAGTATTGCCATCGCCGTGCTGCGTCTTTAGACCCTAAAACGATCAACCCGCAGCCGTACAGTACACCCCAAAAAAGCAAGCTTTCTCAAGATGGGACGCAAACCCTACGATGCAAACCCTAAATGCCAAGCCGTCGCGTGAATGCAGAAAAACTAATTCTTAATATCTCGGTTTCAACCACCACCCAAAGGGGAGCAACATAAGTACTCCTACTCCTTCAGCAATGTGGGTTTAAGGTCTAGGTTTGTGTTTGTTCGTGCGAGTTCGCCTGTGTTTAGTTTTTAGTTTTCAGGGCTCAGGGTTTGCTTGTTCGTGCGTAGTAGCTTGCGTCAGCTGCAGCCAAATCCCCCTTGTCTTTGGCCTGCTGCACTTGTGGTGTCCCCCCACAGGTACAGAGAACCCTAGGCCCGACCCCTGAACCGTAAACCCTCAAGAAAGGGAGTTATGTGGGGCTCGCTCTGTCTCTTATCCTTGAGCTCTACTGTTGCGCCATTGAATAGCGGGTTCAGAATATATCCTGACAAACGTCGCTAGCCAACTAGCCAGCTTCCTAGCTACCTATCGAGCTAGCTAGCCCAGCAAGGCAGCTGGCGGTACAAATCTTTTTGGCTTGTTGCCTGCGTCGGCGACGGCAGCTTGCGTGTCTTTGCATGTTTTCCTTGCTGCAGCAGCAGAGACAGCTGAGTGCTGCTTCGGCACAGACAAATAATTACAAATGCTGCACAGGCAGCGGATTGCTGCTGTTGCACCAACAGCCTAATGCTGCTGTTGCACCGCCAGCTGAACGCTGCTGCTGTACAGACAGTGGAGTGCTGCTGCTGCAGAGACAGCAGTTTTTTGCTGCTACAAAGACAGCGAGTTGCTGCTGCTGCAGTGGGAGCCGTCTTCTCCCCTCTCTGCACTATATGCTATGTTTGCACCTTGTTTGTCTGTGTCTCGAATTTACTTTTCTTTGTTCCTTGTCTTCTTTTTATTGACTGTCTTTGTGGGGTTGCGGAGACACTCTGAGGTGTGCAGACACCTGAAGCAGGTACCTTTGTTGCTGGATACCAGGGGAAGACTGTAAACCCTAAACCCTAAACCCTAAACCCTAAACCCTCGGCCCCGCATGGGCTGTCGGCCAGGCTCGGGGCCTGTGAACAGGCTGGGGTGTTCGTGCTCCTCAGACTGTCAGTGCATGCACAGACAAATACAGCGAAATTTCAGTGTACAGACACCGCAAAATTTTGCTGCAGCTGGCTGGTGAGGGCCGCTGCTGCAGCAGCAGAGGAGTGGCGTGGGGAGAAAGAGAGAGAGTTGAGGGGGTGAATATGTTGTTTGCAGCCTAGGGTTTAGGGTTTAGGGTTTAGGGTTTAGGGTTTAGCTTGATGGTTCAGGGTCGGAGAGAGAAAAGTGTAGGTTTATGCAGCAGCAGCAGCAGCAGGATTCGCTGCTGCGGCGACTGCGCCGGAAGGGTTTACATGCTAGGGTTTAGGGTTTAGGGTTTAGGGTTTAGGGTTTGGGGTCTGGGCTTCAAGTGCCTTCACTTCATCTTCTTTTTTATAAATAACTTTTAAAAAATATAAATAAAGACAAGAGCTAAAACCTTCTGCGTTTTCTGGGGGTTTGGGGTTGGGTGGATGTACACCTGGAGCCCCCAGTGTGCAGCAAACCCTAAACCCTAAACCCTAAACCCTAAACCCTAAACCCTAAACCCTAGACCGAGATGTTAGCGCATGCTCTTTTTCCCTTTCTTCTGTAGGTCTTCGCCTCTGAGCCCCTTGGAAACTGGTAGCTCCAGACCCTAAACCCTAAACCCTAAACCCTAAACCCTCGTAGCCTTCCTCTGGGGTTCAGGGTTTAGCTGAATCACGCGCCCCACAGCGGCTTCAGTTTTCTCCCTTTTGTTTTTCTCTGTCTTCATTTCGAGGGTTTAGGGTTTGGTGAATGCGCCCACACAACAGCGTCGCAGCAGACTGGGGCCCCCCTGCAGCAGCAGCAGCAGCAGCAGCAGCAGCAGCATAGCAGCAACAGCAGCCGCAACAGCAGCAGCTGAAGTCAAGGAATTAAGTCCCAGCAGCAGCGGGCCACGCTGCTGCCGCTGCTGCTGATGCGACGACTGCTGCTGCTGCTGCTGCGCCAGGGGGAACGACAGCTGCAGCACGAGCTGCTGCTGCTGCCGCGGGTCGCGGAGCAGCATAGCAGCAGCAGCAGCAGCAGCAGCAGCAGCAGCAGCAAAGGCAGCAGCAGCGCGAGCTATGCTCTCCACCGCCGACCCGCGCGAGCTTTTCATGCAACGAAGCGAGCTTGGTAGCCAACAGCAGCAGCAGGGAAGACAACAGCAACAGCAGCAGCAACAGCAGCAGCAACAGCAGCAGCAACAGCAGCAGCAACAGCAGCAACAGCAACAGCAGCAGCAGCAAGACCACATGTTAGCTATGAGTGCGGGAGCAGCAACATTACGGGGGCATGAATATGTTACGAGGCAGCTGCTACAGCCGCAGGCGCCGCTGCAGCAGCAACACCTGCTGCAGCAGCAGCAGCAGCAGCAACTCGATGAAACCCAGCTAAAGGAGAGACAGAAGCAGCAGCAGCGTAGACAGAAGCTGCAGCAGCAGCAGCAGCAGCAGCGTGCGCTTACTGAGCTGCGGCGCCGCATCGTCGCAGGCAAGCGTCACCGCTGGCTGCTGCCACAGGAACCACCACCCAGCAGCAGCAGCAGCAGCAGCAGCAGCAGCAGCAGCAGCAGCAGCAAGCCTGCGCAGCTGCTGAAGCTGTGTGACTGGGGTGAGGCTGCCTTTTACTATTGGGTTAATGCACAGGGGGGGGCCCCCCCGGGGGCCCCCCCCCTGGATTTCCCTCCCCGCACGCCGATAGCTTCGCTGCTGAGGAGCAGCAAAGCTTCTGTTGCAGCAGCAGCAGCAGCAAGAGAAGCAGCAGCAGCAGCAGCTGCTGCTGCTGCAGAGGGCCGCGCCCCCCCACCCGGGGCCCCTCCAACTTGTGAGTTCCCCTCCGCGCTGGTGTATCGTGCGCTGCAGCAAACAGCAGCAGCAACAGCAGCAACAGCAGCAGCAGCAGCAGCAGAAGCGGAAACGTCTGCAGACGCAGCAGCAGCATGCAGCAGAAGCAGCAGCAGCAGCAGCAGCAGCAGGAATGTTGCGCGTGAGTTGCTGCAGTTCCTGCCGCGCTGCTACCGGGTGTACTGGGAGCACGAGTGGGAGCCCCTGGACATGGACCCAAGCAGCAGCAGCAGCAGCAGCAGCAGCAGCAGCGGCAGCAGCAGCAGCAGCAGCAGCAAGGCTGAGGATATTGACACAACGAGCAGCAGCGTTTGCAGCAGCAGCAGCAGCAGCAGCAGCAGTAGCAGCAGTAGCAGCAGCGGCAGCAGTTCTCTGCCGTGTGCGTCATCTGCTTCCTGTCCTTCTCCCACCGCAACAACTACCACCAGCAGCAGCAGCAGCAGCAGCAGCAGCAGCAGCAGCAGCAGCAGCAGCAGTTTGTTTCGCTGTGCTGTTCAGCTGCTAGACGTTTGCGGGTCACTTGGCGGTGCATGCGTTATGGACTTAAAAATAGGAAGACAGATGCACAGCGATGCATCAGACCCACAAAAAATAAAACGCATGCAAAAAAAAGCTGCAAACCGGTACCCTAAACCCTAAACCCTAAACCCTAAACCCTCAGTGCACAGCGATGCATCAGACCCACAAAAAATAAAACGCATGCAAAAAAAAGCTGCAAACCGGTACCCTAAACCCTAAACCCTAAACCCTAAACCCTAAACCCTAAACCCTCAGTGCACAGCGATGCATCAGACCCACAAAAAATAAAACGCATGCAAAAAAAAGCTGCAAACCGGTACCCTAAACCCTAAACCCTAAACCCTAGCACAACCGTAGTCTTATAGGCAGCTGCAGCCGGTATCAGGCTGCCGCAGCTACTGCTGCTGCTGCTGCTGCTGCTGCTGTTGCTGCTGCTGCTGCTGCTGTTGCTGCTGCTGCTGCTGCTGTAGGTAGACTATATGCGTGCATCTTGAACCGCCACCCGCAACCCTCATAATATCTAGGGTTTAGGGTTTAGGGTTTAGGGTTTAGGGTTTAGAGTGGTGTTTTGCTGCAGCTCGTTTGGGACTCATGGCTTTGCGGTCTGCGGAGTCGCGGCGCCCTGTGGGACGAGACCGAGGCAAGCAGCAGCAGCAGCAGCAGCAGCAGCAGCAGCAGCAGCAGCAGCAGCTCCTGCAGCAGCAGCAGCAGCAGCAGCAACTCCTGCAGCAGCAGTAGCTCCTGCAGCAACAGTAGCTCCTGCTGCAGCAGCAGCAC
>NW_013571180.1:6628-7471 GCF_000499745.2 Eimeria mitis | reverse complement strand
ATTAACTCAGGCGATGTAAAGTCTAGAGGCTCCCAATACTCAGAACAAACAGAACCCTATAAAACAAAAACACAAAAAAACAAATAAACAAATTAATTAATTAGTTAATTAGTTTTTTTCTTTATTTTTTTATCTATCTTTCTGCGTTTTTAGTTTTTTATTTGGTTAGTTAGTTATTTTTTTATTTATTTTTATTTATTTATTTATTTATTTTTTTAGTGTAATGTAAAGTCTAGGGGCTCCCAATACTCTGAACAAACAGAACCCTAAGAAACACAAAAAAATAAACAAATAAATAAATATTAATATATGTTTTATTTGTTTGTTTATTTGTTTTATTTTTCCGCCTTTCAATTTTTTTTCTTTTTTACTTATTTATTTTTTATTTATTTTTTTATTTATTTTTATTTATTTTATTTATTTTTTTTAGTGTAATGTAAAGTCTAAGGGCTCCCAATCCTCAGAGCAAACAGAACTCTCAATTAAAAAAAAAAAAAAAAAAAAAAAAAAAAAAAAAAAAAAAAAAAAAAAAAAAAAAAAAAAAAAAAAAAAAAAATTTGTAGAATTAGGGTTTAGGGTTTAGGGTTTAGGGTAGAATTAGGGTTTAGGGTTTAGGGTTTACTGGTTGTGTTTGTGTTGGCTGCATGCATAGAAAAGAAGAATTTGGTTGAGTTAATATAACAGAACGAGAGAACTTGCAGGCTTCACAAACAACATAGAAAGGTATACAACGCTCCGCTGCTACCAGAGCCACCGTTGCTGTTCCTACCTACAAAAAAAAAAAAATAAATAAATAAATAAATAAATATATATATATTTGCATACTTATATGTTTTTATATGG
>NW_013571180.1:6144-6373 GCF_000499745.2 Eimeria mitis | reverse complement strand
CTATAATAATATTTAATAATATTAAAATTATAATAAAAACAAACAAAAATAAAAACACAAATAAAAACAAAAACAAAAAATAAACAAAACAACAATAAAAAATAAAATAAAAATAAAAAAATAATAAAAATAAATTAAATACAAACAACAACAACAGCAACAACAAAACAAAAAATAAAACAACAAAAAAATAGAAAATAAATACAAAACAAAAAAACAACAAAGACAA
>NW_013571180.1:5482-6018 GCF_000499745.2 Eimeria mitis | reverse complement strand
AAAACAAAAAGAAAACAAAAACAACAATACTAACTAACACAACAACAACAAAAAATAAAAAAATAAAAAATACAAAAAAAAAAATAAAAATAAATTCTTACTCTGTTGATGATCCCCCCGTTGCCAGCAACGGCAATAAAACCCCCAAAAAGAAACAAAAAAAAAACAAAAAAAAACAAAAACAAAACAAAACCAACAACAACAATAACTAACAAAAGCTGACAAAAGAAACAAAATAAAGAATAAAAAAACAAAAATAAAAATAAAACAAAAATAAAAATAAAAAATAAAATCTTACTCTGTTGATGATCCCCCCGTTGCCAGCAACAGCCTCAGCCCCCACAAAAAAACAAAAAAAAACAAAACAAAAACAAAAAACAGACAACAACACCAACAACAACCAACAAAACAAAAGAACAACAAAAAATAAAAAAATAAAAACAAAAAACAAACAAAAAATAAAATAAAAAATAAAATCTTACTCTGTTGATGATCCCCCCGTTGCCAGCAACAGCCTCAGCGCCCACAACAACTAA
>NW_013571180.1:4693-5382 GCF_000499745.2 Eimeria mitis | reverse complement strand
AAAATAAAATAAAAAATAAAATCTTACTCTGTTGATGATCCCCCCGTTGCCAGCAACAGCCTCAGCGCCCCAAAAAAAACAAAAAAAAACAAAAAAAAAACAAAACAAAAAAAAACAAAACAACAACAACAATAACTAACAAAAGAAACAAAATAAAAAATAAAAAACAAATAAAAATAAAAACAAAAATAAAAATAAAAATAAAAACTTACTCTGTTGATGATCCCCCCGTTGCCAGCAACAGCCTCAGCGCCCAAAAAAAAACAAAAAAAAAACAAAAACAAAAAAAACAAAAAAAACAACAAAGACAACAGTAAAAAAGAAAACAACAAACCAAAACAAAAACAAAACAAAAACAAAATAAAATAAAAAAATAAATAAAAATAAAAACTTACTCTGTTGATGATCCCCCCGTTGCCAGCAACAGCCTCAGCGCCCACAACAACTATATTAACTTTCGACATTAACGTCGCCACCATACCGACAGAAGAAAGAGAAGAAGGAATACCAGCAGCAAGCAGAGAAGATAATAAACGTTCTCTGTATAGAAACATAAACCCTAAACCCTAAACCCTAAACCCTAGCTAGTTTATAGAGAGAGAGAGAGAGAGAGAGAGAGAGAGCTAGTTTATAGAGAGAGAGCGAGAGAGAGAGAGTTTATACAGAGAGAGAGAGAGAGAGAGAGAGAG